>NC_088868.1:31506136-31785335 GCF_032884065.1 Artemia franciscana | reverse complement strand
TATATATATATATATGTAACTAGCTGTTGGGGTGGCGCTTCGCGCCACCCCATCTATACCTCATATCTAATGATTGCCCTTGAGCTTTGTTGATGGTGATTGCTAATCGAACATTCCCTGTGTCCCGGTCGTCATTTATATTCCCAGTATCCCGGTCGTCATTTGTGTCCCAGTGTCCCAGTCTGTAATTTCTCTTTGAGCGTCCCATTTGTCATTTATATTCCCTGTGTCCCGGTCGTCATTTGTGTCCCGGTGTCCTGGTCTGTAATTTATCTTTGAGTGTCCCGGTCGTCATTTATATCTCTCGGTCGTTATTTGTGTCCCAGTGCCCCAGTCTGTAATTTCTCTTTGAGTATCCCGGTCGTCATTTATATTCCCTGTGTCCCGGCTTTTAGTTTTCTTTTTCTCCTTTATTTTTCAGTTTTTTTCCTTCTTTTAGTTTTTTTTAGTTTTTTTTTATTAGTTTTTAGTATGTTTTTTTTTTGTTTTTTTTTGTAGTTTTTTCCTTTTTTAGTTTTTTTTTAGTTTTTTTCTTTTTTAGTTTTTAGTTTTTTACCTTTTTTTGTTTTTTTTTTAGTTTTTTAGCTTTTTTAGTTTTTTTAGTATTTTCTTTTTAGTTTTTTTTGTAGTTTTTACCTTTTTTAGTTTTTTTCTTCTTTTATATTAATGCTAAAGCCAAGGTTCAAACCTGGAGCCTCTCGGACCTAGAACCTGAAACATAACGCTTTACCAACTCAGCTACTTCGGCTTGAATACATTCGTTTTGAGCAGCTTCCTCGGGTGTTGCCATTGTAGGTTCTTCAGTCATTTTACAATTAGAAATTTCTCTTTCAACGATCTTTTTACAATTAAAAATTTGTCTTTGAACGATATTTTTAAATACCTTTGTCCTGGTCGTCATTTATATTCCCTGTGTCCCGGTCGTCATTTGTGTCCCGGTATCCCAGTCTGTAATTTCTCTTTGAGTGTCCTGGTCGTCATTTATATTTCCTCTGTCCCGGTCGTCATTTGTGTCCCGGTCTGTAATTTCTCTTTGAGTGTTTTTTCTTTTTAGTTTTTTTTTTAGTTTTTTACCTTTTTTCTTTTTTCAGTTTTCTTTTTCTTCTTTATTTTGCAGCGTCACTATGAAATACATATCGCCGAACCTTTGTTTTTTTAACTAAAATCTGGTAGGCATTGATGAACTTATCCAAGTCAAAGTCCCAAACAGAATCATCATCGCTATCATTTTCAGTTTTGATATGTTTTGACTCTCGTTGTCCAGGTGGATTTTCATCTAACTGCGCGGTTTTGGGTTCTTTAGCCGCAAGCCTGTTTTCTTGCTGTTCTTGTGATTCCTCGGCACGCTTTCTTTTCTTACTTTCTCTATCAGCCGCAAGTTTTTTGGCATAGACTCTTTGAGCAGCTTCCTCGGCTGTTGCCATTGTAGGTTCTTCAGTCATTTTACAATTAAACATTTTTCCGTCCACGATCTTCTTACAATTAAAAATTTGTCTTTGAACGATTTTGTTAAATACTTTTAGCCTTCTTTTTTCACTTTCTCTTTTAGCAGCAAGTCTGGTTTCGCGTTGCTCTTGTGATTTCTCGGCACGCTTTCTTTTCTTACTTTCTCTATCAGCAGCAAGTTTTTTGGCATAGACTCTTTGAGCAGCTTCCTCGGCTGTTGACATTGTAGGTTCTTCAGTCATTTTACAATTAAACATTTTTCCGCGAACGAATGTCTTAAATACCTTTAATGACGTCATCGTCATAATGACGACATGAAGACCTGATGACATGACGTCACTCGACACACAGACAGACAGACAACTTATTTTTATATATATATATATATATTTTTATAACAAAGGCCTCGCTTCTGAGAGTACTATACTAAGTTTTGTTAGTAGGCAGCAGGATTTTTATAGCACCATATTAGTAATAGCAGTTTTCTTATTAGTAATAGCGGACATGTTTTCATTGTAGCTGAAAATCGTTTCAGAACCAGTTTTGTTTTGATATTTTTCCTAATTTGCGAAACAGAATTTCTCAGACCACATTCTCAAACACAGAACCTCGAAAGAAGAGACCACCTAAAGAATAATAGTAGAGTATCAGGGTGGCGAAAATCCACAAGTATTGTGGTCATTTTCAACATACAGCATCCAAAGTTGTACTATCTCTATCAGACTTCAGTTATTCAGATATTTGTTAAAAACAATGGTAACCTATCCCAGACTCTAGTGCGCCGCCTCTGAGCCTGGTAATGGTGCCTAATTCTAAAAATCTCGTTCTTCCATCCCTGACTTTTGATTAAACTTTCGAAACTTAGGAGTTATTAGCATAAGTCTACCCTGAGGACGACTCGGGGGAAGTCCTTGTCGAAATATTTGCTTAATTTTCATCTTCATATTTTGCTACTGGCTGACAAAATCCTCTTTTTTTCACCTATTTGATTTTTCTCTTTTCATTTATTATTTCCTTTCTTGTTTTCATGCGTCATGCATAGCCAGTATGGTCTCAGAACGTATTTAGGCCTACCCTCAAAAAAATAATGGAAATATAACGTAATGCTAGTAATGCAATAAGATATGTTTATAGAAATAATTGAATGTAGAATATTATATGTTACTAATATCATCATAAGAAAGTTTTGAGTGTTTCAAATGCGTTCCCTAAAATAGTTTTATCATAATTTAAAATAATTTTTCATTCTCTGGACATGGTATTTATTCATTTGGGGTTCACACACAAATTTTTAACATGGTTTCAGATACGGATTTAATATTCTTTTTCCGTTCGTATTATTGGATTCATTGACTGTATCTGTTGGTAAACTGTAAATGATAATAGTAACGTTTGATGGTGCTTTGTTTTTTATCGATTCGTTCTTTATGCTGCTTGGTTATAATATCTGCCTATGTCCTTTTTATTTTGTCTGCAAAATCACTGTCTATTACCACATTATTTTCACGCAAATAACAGTTCGGGCACATGGACATAATAGGGTTTCTGATATTGGTAGAAGAGTACACGTGTTTTCTTTTTACATCCCGTTAATTGCTAATACAAGAAATATGGTGAAAGGATTTATCAACGGGTAACGTGCTGCCACAAGTAGTAGCAAGAAGTTGGCCCTCGTCATCAACTTGGGCACTACAAAGGCATTTTATCTCTCACTGTCGTAATAACGTACGCATACATTTCTAATGATGGCACCACTAGTACTTGTTTCATAGTTAAATATTTGTCTTTGTCAGCATGCGACGCTATGATAACTCGTTCATGTAAACACACTTTCTTGCAATATTTTATCTTCACTTTTTGAAATAAGATGTAAGTGTGGATCATTCCAATGCACTATTAATACTGATCGAAAACATAAAATAAATTAGCTCCTGTCACTGACGAGCCCAGAGTACCACGGAGGCAGCCACGAAAAAAATCTGGGAACCAGTAGAGCCGACAGAACTGGAACTGGAACGAGCGGAATGGGAGCTTCAATCCGTGGAATCAGGGGCAGAAGTCGTGGAAAGGGAACCGGAGCTGACACCGGCGTAGCCGGAGAAATTGGAACACAAGCCGGTGGAATCGAGGCTGGCTGAGCCGGAACTGGAGCCGGTGGAATTGGGGGAAAAGTGTCAGAACCGGAACTGGTGCAATTGGGACTAGAAGTGGTGGAACTGGAATGGTAATGCCGTTTGAAAACCTGTGTGCTCGGAAGCCTTATGAATTATTGAGGGGGAACTAAGATGAATTTTTTATATGCTGGGTTCAGACATGATTAGAATCTTGGTAAATGCCCTTGGGGTTTCCCATGAGTCTTAGTGCAGATGCGGGGGTTCCCCACTCGACTACATTTAAATTTGCATTAGTAAACAATTGCATCTGATTATCAAAAGCTTTTTCCACTAGCCTACTTTAAATTATTTCTTAACCTTTATGAGGTTGCATAAGTAAACTAGATTTCTCCATGATGTCATCCAGGCACAGATCTTCACAACGAAAATTGAACGATTCTTAAGATTGTCCTACCATTTTTTTTCTTAGTCAAAAATTTTGCCATCTCTGAATATATAGTTGCACTAGGGGAATCACCGTCAAATTTTGTGCGGCCGTTAAAATTTGAATGGCCGTTAAACCACTAAGGTTTCTGTGGGAGTGTTAGTATTTGATGAGGCCTCGCTGGAGTACTGGCCGCTTGTAGGACACTTGCATGGAAATCTTAGGATACTGGCCACTTGCATTTGTTGAGGCCCCATAGGGGTACTAATGACTTATATTTGTTAAGGCCACATGGGGTACTGGCCGCTTGTAGTGGCTACACTGAAGATGGCCGCTTGTATTGAAATTCGGGGGTACTAGCCACTTGTATTCTTTTAGGGTCCATGAGGCTATAATAGCACATGTGTCTTGGGGAAGGCCTTAAGGAAACATCTCGAAGAAAAAAATGTATTGAAGAGTAAACATCGTCAGAAGGTGCGCTAAGCTCAATTTTTACATGTTGAGACTCCCCACTTGAGTAGTGGCTCGAAGAATACCCTTGAGGGTATTTCCGACCGGGGTTGTAAGATTTTAAATATCTTATTTTGCATACGTAAACAATAACATCTCCTAAACAATGATGTAACAACCATATATGTGTAAAATATACAAAATTAATTGAAGGGATAGGGCACCTCCTGGCCCTGGAACCCTATCACTTTTCTTGAGATCTTCTAAAAGAAATTTCAAAATAGTCCTTTAATGTTAAGAATAGTCGAAATGATAGTTATCCCTCCCGAATCAACTACAAAAGGAAATTTTTGTCAATAGACGGTAAAAGTTTATTTTTACAACGTTTGGTTACTATGTGCCGTTGTTTACTATGTTGCAGCATATCGTGGTTGCATTTTGATGCAACCTAGTAAGGCATATTAAGATATCATTGTTGGACTAGTAGCTGAAATTTGTAAGGAACGGAGAAAGGTCCGTAGTTACAAAAACAAGAAAAAATATGTTTAAAAAATTGGGTAGTGAGAAAATTGAAGTCCAAATTGGTTCTCGCTAGCAGATATCTTGTATTTGTGATTTAAGTAAAAAAAAACAATTATCTAAGATTTCACAAGATTTTTTGCTATTCAGTTGTTTTAAAACAGAGAGAAACAAAAACAGCAAAAAACATAAAGAAACAAATTACACATGAACAAGGTAGTAGAAAAGGATAAATCCAGTATAATGAAAAAATTATTGTTTTAGCAATATCAGCAACCTAGCAAAAAATGAATCACGGTGAGTAGCATCAAAAATTAAAAGTTTGCTCAAAACCAGGTAGGAGAGAAAAATTATCATTTCAAGCTAATAAGAGAGTGTTATTTTGAAGACAAATTTGTGGGAGCATCAGCAAATAGCCTGAGATCTCTCAAAATGTCGTAAGATTGAAATAAAAAGCGCAAATTTGATTTGCCAATACCCCCGACAGTACAGAAAACCTGCAACCTTCCACCTTGAACAACAAAGAAAATGTTTTTTTTTGCATACGTAGCACTGATGAGCTCTATTGTCTGTTTCTTTTGGTCACCACTAGTGGGGAATGTGAACAACACATAGAGATTTGAACAACTTCAAATGAAGTTGCAATATCTTGTTCCTTTTGTAACTAACGAAAATGATAAATTCAATACACGATATAATTTTTTACGAAAAACTGCATCTTCATATACAAGTTGATGTAACGCATGCGTCTCCTTTTGAGACAAGCAATGTTGAATCATAATTAATTGGTTCCATTACCTAATTGTAAGTGGCTTGATGAACATTACGTATCAGTTCATAAAGGTATTCGATTTTTTTTTGCCGCTATTGCCTTTTACGGCAACTGATATCATAAAAAATGAAATCAGTAAGTTTTACTATATGATTATTTTGAAAAAACTCGCATAAGCTTAGTTTTCAAAATCCTACAAATATTCGGAAATGTCACAAGCTGTATTTTATCAGATTAACGACGCTTCTTGACTAATAAGGTCCCTGCAGTGCATTGCTGCAGCATGATTCGATCTCTGGGTCCTGTTTTACCAAGCTAAGGTCAAACCCACTGCGCCACCACAGGACAATGTCACAAGCTAGTTTGTTTTACACGGTTTCTCCAAAATATGCTGTATAACCTACTAAACATTAACTTCGTTCACTTCACGTAAGAAGCTGACAAAGCTAAGTTCTTGTAAATAAAGGCTGGAAAGGAAAGTGTATTGATACTGGCGTATTATCTAGCTGTTTTTCCACAAAACAGTTTTGTTGTGTATTTAATTTTTGAGATTGCTAACACTTAATCCGACCAACTAGCTTGGAGACAGAAATTGCATAAGAATCTGACGCGAGAAGTCACTCAGTCAAGTTGGAAATATTTAAAATTATGTACATATGTGATTTTCAGCTCTTAAATAAGCTTTCCGCAGATCTGGCCGATGCTATTATTGAAGAAGACTGTATTACACTAATTGAGGTAATTATGCTTATAACAGAGACTGAAGAGTATAGAAATTTCTCAGGTGGTGTAGACCGCTCGAGAGTTGGGCTACCCTTAAACGCTGTACTGGGTGATTCAGGCTTGCATACATATGTAAGTTTCGGTAAGGATAAGACATACAACAGACAAAATCAACACAGGAATTCAGATAACATTGCTCGGTCCTCTGCTATGGTGTTAAAACACATTGCAGATATTGCCCGTCATTTTCATACAGGGAAGTATGCAATTAAAAGGGCTCAGGGGATTTTTCGAGAATATCAAGATGAAAACATAAATAATAAAAAGACGAAACGAAGGTTTACGGGTAAAAAACTTTATGCTCTGGCAGCAGCTTGTTTTCACAAAGCATGCATAGAAGAGAGTATACCAATTTCCCTAAGCCAGCTAGAAGCTCAAGCAGATGTAAAGAAAAAGGATATAATGAAAATTGGACGTTCTTTTGAAAACGGCTTAGGGGTTTTTCATCCAAAGGCTCACATTAATGAATTTTGTATTAGAATAGGTTTTGACGCGGGTGTTCACAAAAAGCTAGTACGGCTTGCAGAAACTATAGCTAATAACATACATTATTCAAGCACTGCTACTGGACGAGAGGCACATACCGTTGCTGCAACCAGTATATGGATTGCAGCTTCGCATTTAAATGTGAAACTTAAGAAGGTCAAAATCGGTAATTGTGCTGGAGTTTGTACTAGTGCCATCAGGGCTTGTGTGAAGAATGTAATTAGATATACTGCGTGTTTGTGTGGAGAATGTAGGACTCAAAATTGCAAGATTTGTGAGAGAATAAAAATAGAAAGTCTAAGATCAGGTAATGCTGAATATGAGCCTGAAAAACTTAATAATGATGAAAGTCAGCTTAGAACGCTGAATGAGCTTATCTGTGATCAAAATAGGGATCAGTGTGAAACCATTGGCTCTCTAATACCAGTACCTCAAGCCTTGTCTCAGAACTTACAACTCGGAATTTACCCTGAATTTACCCCTCGAGACACAGAAATAGCTCAGCAAAGACTGTTCTACGGCAATGCGAGTGAACGTCCAAAAATTGGACGTTCTTTTGAAAACGGCTTAGGGGTTTTTCATCCAAAGACTCACATTATTGACTATATTACTAGATTGGGTTTTGAAAAGGATGTCCACAACAAAATGGTGCGCCTTGCAAGCACTTTAGCAAATAACATACATTATTCAAGCACTGCCGCTGGACGAGAGGCACGTACCATTGCTGCAACCAGTATATGGATTGCAGCTTCGCATTTAAATGTAAAACTTAAGAAGAACAAAATTGGTAATTGTACTGGTGTTTGTACAAGTGCAATCAGTGCTTGTGAGAAGAAAGTAATTAGATATATTGCTTGTTTGTGCGGAGAATGTAGGGCTCAAAACTGCAAGATTTGTGAGAGAATAAAAATAGAACGTCTTAGATCAGGTGAGGCTGAATATGAGCCTGAAAAACCTAATAATGATAAAAGTCAGCTAGAACGCTGAATGAGCTTATTTGTGATCAAAAGGGGGTTCAGTGTGAAACCACTGGCACTCTAATACCAGTACCTCAACCCGTGTCTCAGAACTTACAACTCACCCTCAAGAAACAGAAATAAATTGTCCTACGGTAACTCGAGTGAACAAAAGAGCTAGGTTCTAATTATCAACAATCCATTGCTGGAATCGGGCGACAGAGCCTGATGCCAGGAGATTTTTACCTAAAGAAGATGGTAGCAGTGTAAGTTTTTCTGAAAACATGTTTGGCAATATAAATGGTCAAAATTGTACTAGCTCGGCTGATGCACAAGTAATCAAGTATCGGTGTCTAGAGACAGATACATTTGAAAGGAATCAGCTCAGCATTAATTTTCCTCAGTTTAATTCATAAGTCATCGTTACTTGCCAAAAAGTTATCTGAATGGTAGAAATAATCAGAATATTTACGTGCAGATGTTGAATGTTGAACATAATCAAAATATTGCAATGTTCCATTTCGTCGATGAGAAGCAATTGGAGTCAAATTTATTTCAACGCAGAATAAAGCTAATCATATTTATCTAGATAGCTCGATATAGTCGGATGAAGAAGTATATGATTCGTATTAAGGTATGAATAGTAATGACTTCATTCAACTATAGTTCAATGACATTGATAACAGAGGTGATGCCACTATCGATCCGATAGAGGTGTATATTTGTCCTAATGCTCAAAAATATCCAGCTCAATTTTACTTGAGTGACGGTGGTATCAACTCGGCTCAAACACATTACTATGCAAGTGATAGCTAAAGCTACCCTAATGGCGATTTATCGACCTCAAGGAGTACACTATCATATTCATATCATATTCTATCATATCATTCATATTCATATCATATTCTATCATATCATTCATATCATGTCATATTCTGAAGTGTGGAGTCCAGAAAAGCTTTAGTTTTTTACACATAGAACGGAACACTAGTTACATTTTAAACTGAATACAGGTATTTTTACATATAGTACCCAACACTGGTTTACTTAATTATAGAACTGAGAACTGTATAGCCTGTCATGGTTGCACTGGTAGCTGCGACCTAGCAAGGGACAAGAACGTCCCTTAATAACGAAAAAATATCCCAAAGCTCTTTAAAATGTTGTCAGATAGAAATAGTACAATACTAGACCATTAGAACCACGTTGTCCAAAAACTGCACATAGGCTTGCTTGAACAGCAAGGAAAATCCATTGACTTGAAAAAAAGAAAATAGGCAGCATCCAAGACATCGAAAGTATTTTTTTCACTTTTTTTCTCCGCATTTAACAGGGCACTGCAAAATCATAGTGTAAGCTTTGGCCACCTCTGTGGCCTTTCGTTTTAAATAGACCAAAATATTATGCTAAATTCTTTCCTGTTCAAATTATGAAAGTACTAGCTGCTGTGCCCTTTTTAAGTAGCCAAAAAATTGAAGGGTACCTAGGCCCCCTCCGTCGCTCATTTTTCTCCAAAGTCGCCGGATCAAAATTCTGAGATAGCCATTTTATTCACCATAGTCGAAAAACCTAATAACTGTGTCTTTGGGGACGACTTACTCCCCTGCAGTCCCTGTGAGAGGGGCTGCAAGTTACAAACTTTGACCTGTGTTTACATATACTAATGGTTACTAGGAAGTGTACAGACGTTTTCAGGGGGATATTTTTGGTTTGGGAGGGAGAGTGGGGGTTACGTGGGAGGATCTTTCCATGGAGGGAAGATCCTTCCTTCTCATGGGGGAAGAGATTTTCAATGAGGGGGGCGCAGGATTTTCTAGCATTATTTTAAAAAAAACAATGAAAAAATAAATATGTTTTTACTGTTTTAAAAAGTAGAGCTAAGAGAAAGAGTCAAATTTTAGCTTAAAGAGCGAGGCGTTGAGGAGGAAAAGCCCCTTTCATATACGGAGTAATTTCTGTTCGTTTTAAGTTTTAATGTCGCTCCTTACTTTCAGTTAAAAATACTTGTTTTTTTTTTATTTAATCAGATTAATGGCGCTTCTTGACTACTAAGATCCCTGCGTTAACCCTACATTGCGTTGCTACAGCAAGGTTGGATATCTGGGTCCGGTATTGCCAAGGTAAGTCAAAGCGACTGCGCCATCACAGGACATTGTATTGTATTGTATCAGATTAACGACGCTTCTTGACTACTAAGGTCCCTGCGTCGGCCCTGCAATGCATTGCTGCAGCATGATTCGATCTCTGAGTCCCGTATTACCAAGCTAAAGTCAAACCCACTGCGCCACCACAGGACGTCACAGGACATTATTATTATTTAAGAATTAACTACGCTTCTTGACTACTATGGTCCCTGCGTCGGCCCTGCAGTGCATTCCTGCAGCGTGATTCGATCTCTGGGTCCCGTATTACTAAGCTAAGGTCAAATCCACTGCACCACCACTTTCTTTGACCCGTTTGAAAATTACGCCAGAAATATTGTTTCCAGCTTCACTTTTCTCGAACTATTCAGATTCACTTTCTGAAAAGTGTTTTCAAGTCAAGAAAAAACGAATGGAAAAATTGTTCTTGTTCGTCTTCATCTGCAAACACATAGAAAGTGATTTCAGATCTGCTTTCGAAGTCGCAAGAACCCCCCTAAAAGAAAAACAGGGTCTTCGGTTTGTTTAAACTGACTGATTCTGGCATTGATTCTATCATTCCTACTAAATGCGCAGTGGCTATAATTTTACCTTGTATTTTCAATGATTTGGCTGTATTGTCAGGCATTTCTTTAGCTAATAAATTTAGGGCCCATTTCTGACCTAAGCAACAGTCCTTTTGCATCAAAAGAAAAAAAAGATTGAAAAAATTTTGGCATAGAACGAAAAAGAAAATTATAAGAGCCTGAGCAAAAATTAAAGAAAAGTGAAAATTTTAATTTATGTATTTTAAAGCTATTACTTAGAAAATATACGGTAACGAGTTATCTGGAAAGTTGAGTTACCTATTGTTTTGCATTTTATTTTTGAAGGTAGTTTGAAATAGAAAATGAAAGGTTTTGGTTTGAATATATGTGTTTTTGTTCCCAACTCTGTCAAGTTTTCTCTCTGACAGTAATTTAATATGTTGTGTAAATATGGTATCAAAAATAAAACCTTGAACCTTGAACACAACTTTTACTTTACAACGCTTAAAAAAGACTTTGTACTGGTTTCCTGGGCTGATCCCACTTTCATTCACCTTTTTACTCTTTATTTTTTGTTTTATTTGAAATAGTATGTTTATCCGATATTCAACTTTCTTTTTTTACCGTACAGAAACATTTATATTCAACACCATCTGTTTCTTGGTCTACAAAGATTGGCAAAACCCTGTTTTAACGGTTCTAAAATTTAAAAAAAGTTTTTTTTGGTGTATTGTAAGGATGGGAGGGGGCTCTTTTTTCAATTTAAATCAGTTATTGACGATATTATTTGCCAGGTTTTTCAAAAGATGTAAATACGAGTATGTGCAACAAACAATAATATTGAAAACAGAATATAGTGGACAAAATGTGGATTAGAGGGAAGGTGACCCAGAAAATTCTTATAGCATCAATTTTTCCATATATTTTGAATCAGAACTTATTTATATAGATTTCCTTCAAAGACAAGATAGATACAACAGTTACGAAGTATAATAGTAAAAAATCTAAAAGGCAAATGAATTTCAATGTAAAGTCTGTCAGCTTTATCATTGGTTTGCTTGACTAGTTTCTTCGCGATTATCTTCATAAAGGGTTTCATGATCATCTAAATCCTGGAAAACAAACACTAAAGTTTCGTAATTGTATTAGAATAATACTAGTTACAATACTAATATTAGCATTTAAAAAATAGTAGCAAGATCACTTTATTTTGCCACCAAAGCAGCGGCGATTCTGGCATCTCTTGCGCCTGGGGCAAATATTGAGTATTGCCTCCCCCCGCTATCTTTCAGAAAATTTTCAGGCCAAATTCTAAATTGGGACTTAAGGTATTTGACAAGAAAAGGACATATTTCCCATTTTTTTTTACTTTTTATTTACTTTTTCCTAATATTTACTAATTATTTACTAATTAATTAATACCAATTAATTAATACTAATTAATACTAATTAATACTAATTAATACTAATTAATACTAATTAATTATTTACTAATTATTTACTAATTATTTACAATTTTTATTTACTTTTTCATTTCAAGATAAGTTACGGTAATATTGTTTTGATAAGACCAGTGGTAAAGAGAAAGAAGTAGAAAATTTACATTTGTTACCAAAATTATTTTCTATCTATTATAAACGAGCAATAATTACTTATTTTTTCTCGAAAACGGCTCCATATTTTTTCGTGAAAATTTGTAGCTCGGAATATTCTCACATAAAAAAGCTATCTAGATGGGTGAGGAGCAAAATATGTGTATATATTTTAACAAGGGATTACAACAATTCAAAAACCATAAAAAATTAAACTAAAAGTATAAAGCCTAGTAGAAGTCGTTGTTAGAAATTGGACTTGCTTTAAGAATCAAATATCCTTTAAAAGAAACAGTATGAAAAGAAATTAAATTGTAAAAAAACTGATAATTGCAAAAATATTTGTATATATTTTAACAGGTGATTACTACAATTCAAAAACCATAAAAACGAAAACCGAAAGTTTGAATCTTAGTGAATATCGTTTTTAGAAATCAGGCATGCTTTAATAATCAAATATCTTTAAAAAGATTCCAGTATGAAAAGACAACGAACTGTCTGCGGTTAGAGGACAAGTGACAGTGATAATCCATGTACAAAAGCCTGCCGCGTACCGAGTGCCGGGGCCCGGCGGCTGGTAATTGCAAAAATATTTGTATATATTTTAACAAGGGATTACAACAATTCAAAAACCTTATAAAAGAAAACCAAAAGCTCGATCAATTATATCATTCTCCCTCCACCCAACCTCAAGAATAAATGTATCGTTATTTTGAAAGACTGAATATCTCATGCACAGAAAAACTTATATTGAATTGCTTAAAGAGCAAAAAACTGGTAATTGTAAAAATATTTGCAAATATTTTGACAAGGGATTACAACAAATCAAAAACTTTAGAAAAGAAAACAAAAAGTTTGAAGCTTAGTAAAAATCGTAAAAAAGTCGGATTTGTGGTAATAATCAAATATCTTTGAATAGATTTAGTATAAAAAGACATTAATTTGCGTATAGAGCAAAAACTGGTAATTGCACATCAATTTAAAAACCTTAAAAAAGAAAACCAAATATTGGAAGCATAGTCGAAATCGTTGTCAGAAAAACAGCATTACCGAATTTCTTTTCTTATAAGTATAAGCAATGTCTTTTTAAGACATGAAAAAAAGTTAAAAAAATTGTTAAGTCCAGTTCAGGATGTCTAAAGCTATTATATAAACTGCAAAAATATCTACGGTACCTGAGAATTTTAATATTTTAATTCAAACTAGAAAAATAACTGAAATTCTGGAAATTAGTTTGATTTTTTTGTTAGCTAAAATCCACCTACTAAATGACAAAGCTTACACGTTTGAAAGCAACCAGTTATATATAATTATATATAAAATTACTAGCTGTTGGGGTGGCGCTTCGCGCCACCCCAACAAACAAACAAACAAACATGCATACACACAACTCGTTTTTATATAGATAGATAGATAGATAGATACAATACAAATTAACTGCGTAAAACTTGCGAATATACAACATTCTTCGCTGTCCAATTGTCGCTGCATATAAATAGATTGTCAGGTTTACCGACCCTCGAACATGCAACGTACAATTGTCCATGGGAAAAACAATCAGTACTAAGATCTATACCACATTTTTCTAATGATTGACCTTGAGCTTTGTTAATGGTGATTGCAAATGCTAGTCGAATTGGGCATCGCAATCTTTTAAATTGAAAAGGCAGATCCGTTGGAATCATGGAAATGTGAGGAATAAGAACAGCCTCACAGTCAAAAGGCCCTGTCAAGATTGTGGCCTCTAGTAGGTTTTCCATTGTTTTTTTTTACGGCAAGTCGAGTGCCATTGCAAAGCTTTGGTGGGTTTATATTTCTTAAAAGTATTATTGGTACGCCTATTTTTAGTTGTAGCACGTGTGGTGGAAACCCTGAAAGATCTATGGAATTTAAAGATTCAGATGGATAATTAACCGCTTCATTTGGTTCCAAAACTGTGTCGACTGACTTGTAAAGGACTGCCTGGTCTCGAATCTTGGTCAAAACAATATTGTTGATTTCGTGGACGTCTATATTTTTGGGTGCGAGAATCGCTCTTTCACTTAGCCATTTATTATTTTTATAATTTTTTAGAATATTCGGGAATACTTTTTCAATCAATTCATTTTTGGACGTCACTAAATTACAGAAATCAGCAGGTAGTTGTATACGTCCTGAAATTGAGTCTACTGGGAGCTTTCCGTTTCCAATTGTCAGCAATTGATCTGAAAATGTTTGACCAGAGTCATCGTTTTGCAATCGGACACGCATATTTGTAGTTAATTTTAATATTTTTACGTGTGCCCATAAATTAGAATTTTTCAGGCAAGCATTCATTTCGTCTGCAGGAGTTGATCTAGGTATTATAGGTAATGTTTGCCTGAAATCTCCCGCAAGCAATATTAATGTGCTGCCAAAGGGTTTCGACTTTTGTGTGCGATTTTTTGTGTGCCATTGTACACTCATCCCAAATAATAAGTTTGCATTGCTGCAATACTTTACCCATCCCAGATGATTTGGAAATATTGCACGTGGGAGTTTCTGTAGAATGCAAATTCAGAGGCAATTTCAAAGCGGAATGAGCAGTTCTTCCACCAGGCAGCAATGTTGCGGCTATTCCGGACGACGCAATTGCCAACGCTATATCATTTTTTGATCGAATTGATGCCAGAATCAGTCTTATCACAAATGTTTTACCAGTACCTCCTGCCGCATCCAAAAAGAAAATTTCTCCAACGTTTTTATCGACACAATGCATTATCGTATCATAAATGTCTTTTTGTTCCGACATTAACTTGGAAATGTTATTTTGTACATACGACAATAGATCACTCGTACTGTAACTTTGTTCACGATCCAATTCTACAGATGTCGAAACAGCAGCGATACTGTTAGGTGAAGGCATTCCCAAATCCTGAAGAGGTTTGTTTGCCATACGTACGCACAAATATTCTATAATAACTAAAGTGTAGTTATAAATTTCTGATGTAAAATCAAAAGTCATATCTGACGTCTCTAACTGTTTTCAATGGAGCATATCTTTGGACACTTTTGACTTATATTTTTCCCATAACTCTGTAGGAGCTGATGGAGAGCAAGTTGTTAAAATGATGCCAAACAATGCACGAATTTGACTTGGGGTTGACGTTTCGCACGCGTCATTGATGCAGTTATCCCAGTGTTGGTCATTCTCCAATAAATTCAGAGCTTGGCATGCACTACGGTAAGTGTCATGTATAGTACCGTTTACAGTTCTCAAATACTCAAAGGATGTCGGACCGGGTACATTCACCAAAAGCAGGCGTAGAAAGAAGCATTCATGTTGACTGGGGTGAACGGTGTAGAGTCTTCCTATCGTGGTATCTTTGAAGATGGTAGGTTGGCCGTCGACTGACTTACCCTGTTTTCGACGTTCAAATACTTTATTTTTAGTATTCCACGTGTAATACGAAGGCACTTCAGTATACAGCAGTTTTTTTGCAAAAGAATCATTTTTGCAAAGCGAAAAAAAGCTGTTAATGTTGTATCACCGTCAAAGCAAAAATGACGACAACTAACTTCATGACGTCAGTCAACACAGAAACATGACGTCACCTGACAGACAGACAGACACACAGACAGACAACTTATTTTTATATATATAGATATATAATTTCAGTAGGCCCAAAAGTTTGAAGCTTAGTACATATCGTTGTTAAAAATAGGATTAGCTTCAGTGATCAAATATGTTTGAAGAGACAGCGGTATGAAAAGAAATTAAATTACGTAAAGACCAAAAAATCGGTAATTGCAAAAATATTTGTTTATATTTTAACAAGGGATTTCAACGATTCAAAAACCTTAAACAGAAAATCAAAAGTTTGAAGCCTAATAGAAATCATTGTTTGAAATTGGACGCTTTAATAATCAAATATCTTTGAAAAGATACATTATGAAAAGAGACTAAATTGCGTACAGAGTAAAAAACTGGTAGTTGCTAAAATTTTTGTATATATTTTAAGAAGGGATAACATCAACTGAAAAATGTAAAAAAAAAAAAAATTGAAGCTTAGCAGCTATCGCTGTTAGAAATCGGACTTGCTTTAATAATCAAATGTCTTTGAATAAGACTTCAGTATGAAAAGACGTTAAATTACGGAAAGAATAAAAAATTGGTAATTGCAAAACATTAGTATATATTTTATCAACGGGTTACAACAACTCAAAAACCATAAAAAATAAAAGAAAAAGTATAAAGCTTAATAGAAATCGCAGTTAGAAATTGGGCTTGCTTTAATAATCAAATATCTTTGAAAAGATACATTATGAAAAGAGATTAAATTGCGTAAAGAGAAAAAAACTGGTAATTGCGAAAATATTTGTATATAACAAGGGATTATAACAATCCAAAAACCCTAAACAATAACACCGAAAGTTTGAAGCTTAGTAAATATTGTTTTTAGAAATCTGGCATGCTTTAATGATCGAATACCTTAAAAAGATTACAGTATGAAAAGACAACAAATTGTCTGCGGTTAGAGGACAAGCAACAATATGAATCCATACATAAAAGCCTGCCACGTACAGAGTGCATGGGCACGGTGGCTGGTAATTGCAAAAATGTTTGTATATATTTTAACAAGGGATTACAACAATTCAAATACCTTAAAAGATCAAAATTTGATGAATTATATCATTCTCCCTCCTCGCAACCACAAGAGTGAATGTATCGTTATTTGGAAAGATTGAAGATTCTTATGCACGGAAAAGCTTACACTAAATTGCTTAAAGAGCAAAAAAAATGGTAATTGTAAAAATATTTGCAAATACTTTGACAAGGGATAACAACAAATCAAAAATCTTAAAAAGAAAATCAAAAGTTTGAAGCCTAATAGAAATCATTGTTAAGAAATGGACTACCTTTAATAATCAAATATCTTTGAAAAGATTCAGCATGAAAAGAGATTAAATTGCGTAAAGAGAAAAAAATTGGTAGTTACAAAAATATTTGTATATATTTTAAGAAAGGGTTACAGCAATTCAAAAACTTTAAAAAAAAGGTTGAAGCTTAGTAGATATCGTTGTTAGAAATGGGACTTGCTTTAATAATCAAATTTCTTTTAAAAGACTGTTGTATGAAAAGACATTAGATTGTGGAAAGAGCAAATAACTGGTAATTGCAAAATATGTGTATATATTTTAACAAGGGATTACAACAATTCAAAAACCATAAGAAATAAAACCAAAAGTATCAAGCTTCATAGAAATCATTGTTAGAAATTGGACTAGCTTTAATAATCAAATACCTTTGAAAAGATACATAATGAAAACACATTCAATTGTGTATAGAGTAAAAAACTGGTAGTTACAAAATTATTTGTATATAGTTTAAGAAAGGATTACAACAATTCAAAAACCTTAAAAAAGATTTGAAGCTTAAAAAATGCCCTGAGTAAGTTTTTTCGTTATAAGTAAACTTAATGTAATTTTGGGACATGGAAAAAAAGTGGGGAAAAGTTTCATAGTTTGAAAAAAGTTTGGAGGGAGGTAAGCATTAGGAATGAAGGATGGGGGTTGGGGTCATTGGGGCCCTGTGGGGTAATATGGAGCCATGGATGGGGGAATCGGGGCCCTAGAGGGGGACATAGGGTCCTAGATGGGAATGTGGGGACCCGAACTCATGCGCAAGCCTGGTAATGGAAAACCGATGTCCTCAGGACCATTACATTACAAACAAATACCTGGCCAGTCGTACTTATTACAATTTTCTGAGATGTAATAAAGTTCCATTGATCATCAAAAGAATAAATCTGTCCAGCAAGCATTTCAAATCATCATGGTATCATGAATTGGCACCAAAAATGGTGCCCAGAAACAAATAACCAGTAGCATTTACCAAAGATCTAACTCCAATTGAGAAATCGATTGCACAATTGGCTTGTTACGATAACGTGACGCTAAACATCAGTTGGTCAGCGACCCAAAACAGTACGTTAATTACCATAGAATGTGTTTCTAGGAACATAATATCATCAACGATTTGTTGGCTAAGTCGAGAAATGTGTCATTCTTTTACAATAAGAAATAATGGGTCTCATTTTCGATTCATACACCAGACATAAATCTCATAAAAGCAATGAAAAACTGATTAGAAACAAAAAATGTCGTTTGCTCAGTTGTTATCTCAAAGGAACAGTAACGATGACTGTCACAGAACGTAATGTATTGTTTCGCTAAAAACGTCAATGATTACGCAATACAAGATAACTCATCATGCTTGAAATTCTCGAAAGCATGCCAAAGAAATCCACGGAAAACATTATATGGGCCCACTTGTATTCATTGTATTGTTTCATCGACGGCTTTTTCTATTTCTGGCACACATTTGCCAACAACCGTAACAGTATTGCTACTTTTGACAACAAGTCAAATATGAAAAAGTAACAAAAAACAAATATTTTTAATTTGAAATCATACTTTGAATGGAAAGATAAATAATAATAAACCAAAACAAAGAGAGTGTAAATAATGATCTTACCCTTTTGAAGCAGGTACAAAAAGCGTAAAAAAACAGGATTATTCCGATAAATGACGTTAGAAGCTGAATAAAGGCTACTACAAGAAACCCACTGTAGATTAAGAAAAATGCTGTGTCGTTTTCATCTAAAAGAAAAAAAGTGCTATAAAAAAAATTGAAGAACTTTAGATAACAGAAAAAATTTTAGGAGAAAATAAATTTAAAAATAGATCCCTTTAATGTAAACAACACTTCAAAACTATATATAAAAACCTGTGACAAGTATAAGATTCAAAAATACCCAACATAAAATGAAGCTTTGCTTAAATAAAGTAGTTGAAATGTCTAAGTAAAAATGATATTGGAATGGAAAAAATGTCACTGGTTACTGGTTAATTGAAAAAAATGTTATTGGTCTACTAGTCAAGCAGGACAGTTTTATTAAGACATTTTTCTTCAAGATGTGTTTCAAGACGTTTCAAAACAGTCCAAGACGTATTTTAAGACATTTTTTCTCTAGACATTTATCAAGACGTTTACAGACATTTCAAAAAGTTTTTTTTAACATATTTTTTTCAGAAGTTTTTCTTCATGATTTTTTAGTTCTCACTTAATAGGGAATGTTTACCAGTGTTAAGGATGTCGCATTCACGTGTGACTTATTTCTTCAGGGCCAATAGGGAATCCCCGCTTGTAACTAAGGAGGAAACATACGTGGGATGTTACACAATACTTTAAGGAATTTTTTTTATGTTCAAAGCGTTTTTTCTCAGGAAAAATTTATAAAGAAAAAATTTTTTATTCGCATTAGTAATCGGACATAAGACTAGAGATTTTTCCCAATGATCAAACCAGAGCCTTAACCCAATGGACCGGCAAACTATTCACAATATTTTGAATCGGGTAATATTTTCAACGTTATAGTCTTTTTCACAAAAGGAGAATATCCTCTTCCCGCTTACTAGAATGATTGAAAGGATTGTGTGCTCCTATATGGATGCAATATTTTACATGCAGACTGAAAAATAGATTGCTAGAAATTGCTTACAATTTATATACACTTGCATATTAAGTAGCGCTTTAGAAAGAAATATCAAATAAGAGATAAAATAAAAGCGAGAGTATCATTATGGCCAAAATATGGTACACCTTCACAAATGATCAAAAGTTTTTCTTTTCCTCTTTACCAAACATACTTGTGCACTTATATTAGAGGCAATCTTGGACGAGCATACCTATGTCCATAGGCTACAAGAAGCTTAAATCGCATTGGTGAAATATATTGAAGTCTTATCCTGGAAAAAGAAACCTAAAAAATGAAGGCTTTTGTAAATACAAATTTTATTAGTAAGAAATGCGTTATAAATCATTAAAACACGGGAAATGGTAATGAAAACATCTCAAATGAAAAACAAAACGTGAAAAAACTTATAAAGAATAAAATATAAGCAAAAATAACCACAAATTAAAGAAAGGTGGGAAACCTAGAAACCATTTTCAGGGTGGATGGTTCATATTAGGGATGAGTTTATGCTATATTAAGAGGTATTTCTGAGAGGTCTTAATGAAGATGCATCGTTTCTATTGCCCTATTAGATGTAAGTAAAAAAAAAAGAGAAACATTATTTATTCGGGTATTTCTGAGAGGTTTTAACAAAATTGCTACGTTTCTTTGAGCCAAGACTGCATATTTAACGCCAGAGTGACAATATATGGCTAGTCCACCCTAGCAAGCCATTCCCGAGGGGGAGATTTGTTATGAGTGGTGAAGTTTTATTTACGCTTTAGTTCACGTTTTAAAAAGCTTCTGTAAGCAAATTTCTGTATTTTGCACTTTCTTGTAGAAAAAAGATCACGGATGCTTGTGTGCTGTGGAACAGTCTTTTTTGTATGAAATATAGGTCCATGGTAGCCGCTAATTTTCAGAACTACCTGTACCTTTTTAAAACGAATGCGCCATTGTACGATATTATTCCCTCTAAAATTCGAAGCTCAGAAGAAGCATAGAAATTTGACAACTCGAAATAAACTAACTTTCTCAAAATTTTCGCACAATAGCATTTTGACCTTCTTTTGGCTAGAACTGTTGTTTTGCACCAGAAAAAGGCTGAAAACACAGCTTTTTTTGTGGGAAAGTATCTTTGGCTAAAGTAAATGTTTATGTTAACCGTTATTTTGTAGGACTACCTGCACCCATGGAAACGAGTGAGCTAGCGTACCACATTACTACCTCTGAAACTCGAGCATCAATGTGCGTATAGTTTATCGAATCATTTGAAATATTTCAAAATTTTCACCAAATAGCCTTTTGGCATTCTTTTGGCTAGAGTTTTTAAATTGGACCACAAAATGGCTGAAACACCGCTTTGCCATGGGAAAGTCTTTTTGTCTGATATAAATGTCTATATTAGCCGTTTATTCTGTAGGACTACCTGTAGCTTTAGAAACGAATGCGCCACCCGTTCGGGATTCCTATCTCTGAAAATCGAGGTTCAATAAGCGTAAATATTTTCGATAATTATAGATCAATTAACTATCTTGTAATTTTCACACGATAGCGTTTTTGGACTTCTTTTGGTTAGAATTGGTGTTTTGCATCTCAGAAGGGCTGAAAACGCTATTTGTTTGTGGGACAGTCTTTTTGACTAAAATGAATGTCTATGTTAGCCGTTTATTTTCTAGGACTACCAGCAAAATACACCACCGTATGGCATTAATCCCTTTGAAACTCGAGGCTCATTATGCGTTAGATTCTAAATTAGTTAACTATCTCAGAATCGTCACACAATAGCATTTTGGACTTCTTTTGGCTAGAATTGATATTTTACACCAGAAAATGGCTGAAAACACCGCTTTGCTGTGGGGCAGTCTGTTTGGCTAAAGTAAATATCTATGTTAACTCCTTATTTTGTAGGACTAGCTGCAACTTTAGAAACGAGCTCAGTACCGTGCGGCATTACTGCCTCTGGAACTTGAGCCTCAATATGCGTATAATTTTTTGAAAATTCCAAATCAATTAACCATCTCAGAATTTTCACACAATAGTATTTTTGCCATCTTTTGGCTATAATTATTGTTTTGCACCAAACAATGGGTGGAAAATCTGCTTTGCGTCGTCTTTGTGCCTTCTTTTTGGCTAAAATATAATTATATGTTAGCCATTAATTTTTTAGGACTATCTGCAACTTTTAAAAACGAATTCGCCACTATACGACATAACTCCCCCTGAAACACCAGTCTCCATACGTGTATAGATTTTCGATAATTCTAGATCTATTAACTATCTTAGAATGTTCACGCGATAGCATTTTGGCCTTGTTTTGGCTAAAATTGATGTTTTGCACCACAAAATGACTGAAAACAGCTTTTTAATGCGGGACAGTATTTTTGGATGTTTATGTTAACCGTTATTTTGTAGGCATACCTACAGTTTTTGAAACGAAGGCGCTACCGTACGGAATTACTCCCTTTGAGAGTCCAGTCTTAATATGTACATAGTTTTTTTAAACTTCTAAATCAATTCACTATCTCAGAACTTTCACAGAATGGCATTTTGACCTTCTTTTAGCTGGAATTGCTGTTTTTGACGACAAAATGGCTGAAAACGCAACTTTAATCTGAGGCAGTCGTTTTAGAAAAAATAGAGCTCTAGGTTAGCGTTTTATTTTGTAGAACTATCTGCACCTTTTAAAAACGAATCCGTCACTGTACCCAATTACTGCCTCTGAAACTCGGGGCTCAATATTTTCTATAGATTTTCAATCATTCTAAATCAACTAACTATTTCAGAATTTTTAAGCAATAGCCTTTTGACCTTCTTTCGGCTATAATTGTTGTTTTGCACCACAACATGGCTGAAAACGCGACTTTGCAGTGGGACTTTTTTGTCCCACTTGCAGTCTTTTTTGGCTAAAATAAATGTCTACAATAACCGTTAGTTTGTAACACTACCTGCATGTTTAGAAATGATTGCGGTACCGTACGGCCTTACTGCCTCTGAAAATCGAGACTCAATATGTGTGTAGGTTTCTGATAATTCTAAATCAATTTACTGTCTCAAAATTTTCGCTTAATGGCTTTTATGGACTTCTTCTAGCTAGAATTATTGTTTTGCACAGTAAAATGGCTGAAACACCACTGAGCTGTGGGACAGTCTTTTTGGCTACATTAATAGTCTGTATTAACTGTTTATTTTGCAGGGATACCAGTACCTTTAGAAACGAATGCCCGAACATACGGCATTACCGTCTCTTAAACTTGAGGCTCAATATACAAATAGTGGTTCGAGCCAATTGACCATATCAGAATTTTCAAACCAATGTATGAAGATTCTTTTGTGAAACTTATTCTATATTAATTTTTTTTCCTCACGACACTAGATGAATTTTTATTCTATCTTCACGAAAGTTGTTTTATGTTGATTTTTTATTCCTGGAACATGTTGCATATTTATTTTTTATCCTTGCCAAACTTGTTCTGCCTTATTCTTTTCTCGGCATGAAACTAGTTGCACGTTGATTTTATTTTCCTGAAACATGTTTCATGTTGATCACTTCTTCGTAAAACCTGTTGCTAGTTGATTTTTATCGTGAAACTTGATTTAATTTTACTTTATCTTCGGAAAACTTGTTGTACGTTATTTTTTTCTTTTTGAAACTTATTTTATCTTGATATCTTTCTCCATGAAATACATTGCATGTTGTCTGTGAAACATAATGTATGGTTATTTTTTACTCGTAAAATTTGTTGCATGCTGATTTATCTGAAACTTGTAGCATATTGTTTTTTCTACGTGAAACATAACACATGTTGATTTTGTTCTTGACGAATGTTGCACATGGATTGTTTCTTCAGGAAACTTAATGTATCTTGATTTATGACTTCGAGAAACGTGTCATATTTTTATTTCTTCTTTATGAAATTTGTTGCATGTTGATTTTTCTATCAGTGAAACTTGTATATTGATTTTTCTCCTCTTGAAACAGGTTTTGTTCGTGGAAGTTGCAGCGCGCTGATTTTTGCTCGTAAAGCTGAATTTATCTTGAAATTTTTATTCGTAAGACTTATTGTATATTTATATATTCTTGTTTGAAACTTAATTTTGTTTATTTTTCTCTTTGTGAAATTTATACATTGATTTTTTACTCTTGAAACCCGTTTTGTTCTGAAAAGCTTGTTCTGTGCTGATTATTGTCTTTGAAGCTTAATTTATCTCGTTATTTTTCTTTATGAAACGAGTAGTCTGACGTTGTTTTCTTTCGTGAAACTTAATTTATCATGATGTTTTTCTTCGTTAAACTTTTTGCGTGTTGTTTGTACTTCGTGAAACATAATGGATGTTAGTTTTTGTTTGTGAAAATTGTTGCATGGAGATTATTTCTACAAGATAATTAATGTATCTTGATTTATGCCTTCGAGAAACTTGTTATCTTTTTATTTCTTCGTCATGAAACTCTTTCCATGTTGACTTTTCTCTTCGTGAAAATTGTACCTTGACTTTTCTCCATCTGAAACTGGTTTTCTTCAGGGGACTGTTGCCTGCTGATTTTTGTTCGTAAAACTGAATTTATCTTGATGTTTTTCTTCTTGAAACTTTTAGCGAGTTTATTTATTCTTTCGTGAAACTTAATTTATATGATATTTTCTTTATGAAATTTTTTGCATATTAGTTATTTTTTCTCCATGAAACATAATGTATGCTGATTTTTGTTCTTGAAACTTGTTGCATGTTGATTATTTCTTCAAGAAACTTAATGTATTCTGATTTATGTCTTCGAGAAACATTTTTATTTCTTCTTCATAAAACTTCTTGCATGTTTATTCTTCTCTTTGTGAGGCTTGTACATATATTTTTCCCTCATGAATCAGTTTTTGCTCGTGGAATCTGTTGGATGCTGATTTGTTTCGTGAAACTTAATTTATCTTGATGTTTATCTTCGTTAAACTTCCTGTATGTCTTTTTAGTCTTTCAAGAAAATTAATTTATCTTAATATTTCTCTTCACGAAACTTGTTGTATTTATGTTTTTTCTTCTTGAAATTAGGTGCATGCTGATTTTTGTTCATGAAAATCGTTGTATATACATTATTTCTTCAAGAAACCTAATAGATCTTGATTTAAATCTTCGAAAAACTCGGTATATTCTTATTTATTTCCATGAAACTCGTTATTTGTTGGTTTTTCTCTTCTTCACACATGTATATTGATTTTTCTCCTCGAGAAACCGGTTTTTGTTCATGGAGCTTGTTGTGTCTGATTTTTGACCTTCAAACTTAATATATCTTGATATTTTTCTTCGTGAAACTTGTTGTATGTTGTTTCATTCTTTCGTGAAACTTAATTCATCACGATCTTTTTCTTCTTGAAACTTGTTGCATGTTGGAGTTTTCTTCGTGAAACATGATGCATGCTTGTTTTTGTACATGAAACTTGTTCCGTGTGGATTATTTCTTCAGGAAACTTAATGTATCTTGACTTATGTCTTCGAAGAACTTGTTATAGTTTTATTTGTTCTTCATGAATCTTGATGTAAGTTGAGGTTTCTCTTCCTGCAACTTGTACATTGATATTTATCTTCTTGAAATCAGTTTTGTTAATCTTACTTGTTGCGTGCTGATTTTGTTCGTGAAATTTTATTTATCACGGCATTTTTCTTTGTGAAACTTATTGCATGCTCATTTGTTCTTTCTTGAAACTTTTTATCATGATATTTTTCTTTTTGAAACGAGTTGCATGTTGGTTTTTCTTCATGAACCATGATACATGCTGACTGTTGTCCATGAAACTTGTAGTATATGGATTATTCCTTCAAGAAACTTAATGCATCTTCACTTAAATCTTCGAAAAACGTGTTATTTTTTTGTTTATTCTTCGTGAAACTTGTTGCATGTTGATTTTTATCGTAGTGAAACTGGTTTTTTCATGAAACTTGTTGCACGCTGATTTTTGTTCGTGAGACTTGATTTATCATGATATTATTCTCCGTCAAA
The DNA here is from genome assembly GCF_032884065.1 of Artemia franciscana. Classification (NCBI taxonomy): domain Eukaryota; kingdom Metazoa; phylum Arthropoda; class Branchiopoda; order Anostraca; family Artemiidae; genus Artemia; species Artemia franciscana. The sequence goes on along the minus strand of NC_088868.1, from coordinate 31,759,661 downwards.
CTTGTTGCATGGTGGTTTTTCTTCATGAAACATGATGCAAGCTGACTTTTGCTCATTAAACTTTTCGCGTACGGATTACACCTTCATGAAACTTAATCGATCGGAATTTATGTCTTCGAAGAACTTGTTATTTTTTCTTCATCATGAAACTTGCTACATGTTGACTTTCCTCTTTGTGAAACTTTTACACCTGTTTTGTGTATTCTAGTGGGCTAGGCTAACTTAACCGACCCATCCTATAGATGGTAGGTTAGATCAGATTATATGGCACCATCCTGTTTCACGAAGAAAAGTATCATGGTCAATTAAGTTTCATGGAATAATATATGAATTTATAATAAGTTTTAAGAAAAAATGTGAAAATAACTTGAGTTTCACGAAAAGAAATCAGCAAGCAATAAGTTCCACGAATAAAACCGGTTTCACGAGGAAAAAATCAATTTACAAATACCATAAAGAAAAAATTCAACAACCATCAAATTTCATGGAGAAGAAATGAAAATTTGACAGGTTTCTCGAAGACATAAAATAAGATACATTAAGTTTCCCGAATAAATATTACGCATGGAACAGGTTTCACGAAGAAAACTAACAAGACTTAAAAACTAACAAGAAACAAGTTCCATGAAGAAAAATATCATGATAAATTACGTTTCACGAAAAAATAAAACACCATATAACAAATTTCATGGAAAAATATCAAGATAAATTAAACTTCACGATCAACAAGTTCCATAAACAAGCCGTTTGCACGAGGAAGAAAGCAATGTACAAGTTTCACGAAGAGAAAAATCAACACGCGACAAGTTTCATGCAGAAGAAATGAAAATATACCAAGTAGCTCGAAGACATAATCAAGAGACATTAAATTTCTTCAAGAAATAATCCACATGCATCAAATTTTACGAACAAAACTAGCATGCATTTAGTTTCAAGAAGGGAAAAACCAACACGCAACAAGTTTCACGAAGAAAAATATCATGATAAATTAATTTCACAAAAAATAAATCAACATACAACAAATTTCACGAAGAAAAATGTCAAGATAGATTAAGTTTCACGAACAGTAATCAGCTTGCAACAAGTTTCACAAAAACAATCGGTTTCACCGACTTAGATAAATCATTGTACAAGAAACGAAGAGAAAAATCAACGTGCTAAAAAACATAAACAAGAAATAAAAATATAACATATTTTTTGACGATATAAATCAGGATACATTCAGTTTTCGGAAGATGTAACTCACATTCAACAAGTTTTGCGATCAGAAATCAGCAGCATCATGTTTCACATAGAAAAATATAAAATGCAACCAGCTTCATGAAGAAAACTACCACGATAAATTAAGTTTCACGAAAGAATAAATCAATTTCCAACAAGTCCAACAAAGAAAAATATCAAGATAAATTAGGTTTCACGAAAAAAAACAATCAGCACGCAACAAGTTTCTTAAGCGAAACTTGTTTCAGGAACAGAGCAATCAATGCACAAGTTTCATTACAAGAAAAGTTTTATGAAGAAGAAATAAAAACAAGGCAAATTTCTTGAAGAAATAATTCAAATGCAGCACGTTTCACGAACAAAAATCAGCATCCATCATGTAGAACGAACAAAAAACAAGCAAGGAAGTCTTATGAAGAAGAAATAAATATATAACAAGTGTCTCGAAGACACAATTCAAGATACATTAAGTTTCTTGGAAAAATAATACACATGCAACAAGTTTCACAAACAAAAATCAGCATGCATCATGTTTCACGAAGGAAAACCAACATGCAACAAGTTTCGAAAATAAAAATATTATAATAAATTAGTTTTAACGAAAGAATATATCACCATACAACAAGTTTCATGAAGAAAAATAACAGGATAAATTAAGTATCACGAAGAATAATCTGCAAAAATAAGTTCCACGAATAAAACGGGCTTCAGCCGAAGAAATATCAATTTACAAGTTACATAAAGAGAAAAACCAACATTAAACCGGTATCATGAAGAAAAAATAAAAATATAGCAAGTTTTTGAAGAAATAATGCACATGTAGCATTTTCAAGAGCAGTAATGCATCATGTTTTGACGAAAAATAAACTAACATGCAACAAGTTTTACGAAGAGAAAATACCACGGAGAATTAAGTTTAAAAAAAAAATAAATCAACATACAACAAGTTTCACGGAGAAAATATAAAGATAAATGAAGTTTCACGAACAAAAATCAGCAGGCAACAAGTTTCACGAACAAAAACCGGCTTAAGAAGGATAAACATCAATGTACAAGTTTCACGAAGAGAATATTCAACTTGGATACAACAAATTTCTCGAAGACATAGACGGACATACATTAGGTTTCCTGAACAAATAACCCACATGTAACATTTTTCACGAACAAAAATTAACATGCATCCTTTATCACGAAGAAAAAGAACAATATCCTACAAGTTTCAAATAACTCAGATGCAATAACTTAGGTTGCAGCAAGTTTCACGAACAAAAAAAAACACATGCAAATATTAAACGAAGAAAATTATCAAGTTTCACGATGAAAATATTAACATCCAACAGGTTTCCCGCATAAATAATCAATATAAAACATGTCTCAGGAACCAAAAAATAAATTAAAACTTAAAACGAACAGAAATTACTCCGTATATGAAAGGGGCTTTTCCTCCTCAACGCCCCGCTCTACGCTAAAGTTTGACTCTCTCTCTCTCTTAACTCTACCTTTTTAAACAGTAAAAAACTTTAGTGCAAAGAGCAGGGCGTTGAGGAGGAAAAGCTCCTTTCGTATACGGAGTAATTTCTGTTTGTTTTAAGTTTTAACGTCGCTCCTTACTTACAGTTAAAAAAACTTGTTTCTTTATTTGATTTCCGCAGGTTTTTGAATTAATGTATGCTTTGGTCTTGGATCTCCTCACATAAATAATTAAAATAAAATTTGCATATTTATTTTTTTGGCTAAATGGCTTTCTCATAGTTTTAATCGGAAGATTTTGAGGAGAAGGGAGCAAGCGAGGAGGCCTAGTTGTCCTCCAATTTTCTGATTACTTAAAAAGGCAACTAGAACTTTTAATTTTTTACGAACGTTTTCATTAGTAAAAAATATACATAACTTAAGAATTAACTGACGTAAAGAACTTCTTTATTCGTATGTTTTTATTACGTTTATAAGGGGGTTCACCCCCTCGTCATTACCTCGCTCTTTACACTAGAGCTTAAATTTTGTCCCAATTCCTTAAGAATGACCCCTGAATCACAAAGTAAGTGAGTCAAAAGTAAGTAAGACGGCACTAGACTCTTAAGGTCCAAACCGGCGGTGCTGATCTCCGTTGCATGGCCCTTCAGCCACGAAGTGCAAGTGGGGGCTGGAGGCCAACCATCCTGTGCTTTCACACACCTTTCCTGCTTATCTTCCCCAGATTTCTTCGGGTACCCATTTAGAGCTGGGTCTCTGGCTGAGCTTACAGACTCATGCCTCTGACCCCCATTCCAAACTAAATAGTTGGTCACAACTGGGATTGAACCCGTGCCCCTTGGTCACAAAATTCCCACGCCAGCGCGCCAACCACTCAGCCAGGACGACTTAATCACAAAAGCCATTGGATAAATAGTTGGAATTACTAAAAATACTTTAGCGTAAAGAGCGAGATATTATGAGGAAGTAAACCCCTCATTTGCGTAATAATTTCTGTTCGTTTTAAGTTTTAATGCTGCTCTCACTTTCAGTAGAAAAAACTTTTCATATTTATTTTTCTTTTTTTTAATAATGCTAGAAAATCCTGCACCCCCTTCATTGAAATTCTCTCCCCCCCATGACAAATTCATCCATGGAAAGATCCTCCCACGTACACCCCCCTCAAATCCCCCCCAAACCAAAAAATCCCAAAAAAGGGGAGTAAGTCGTCCCCAAAGACATAGTTATGGTGAATAAAAAGGCTGTCTCAACCGGTGACTTTGGGGAGAAAATGAGCTTAGGATGGGTCTTAGAATCCCTCCAATTTGTTCGATCACTTTAAAAGGGCACTGGAACTTTTATTTTCCGTTAGAACGAGCATCCGTGATCTCTCTTTTGGTAAAAATGGGAAATTCCACATTTTTGTAGATAGGAGCTTGAAAATTCTACGATAGGGTTCTCTGTTACGATGAATCTTATGGTGTGATTTTCGTTAAGATCGTATGACTTTTAGGGGGTGTTTCCTCCTATCTTCTAAACTGAGGCAAATTTTCTCAGGCTCGTAGCTGTTGATCGATAAGACTAATCTTGATGAAATTTACGTATTTAAAATCAGCATTAAAAATAAATTCTATAGATGTAACTACTGGTATTAAAATTCCATTTTGTAGAGTTTCGGTTACTATTGAGCCGGGTCGCTCCTTACTACAGTTCGTTACCACGAACTGTTTGATATCTCTCGCAGAGTCCAAGTGTATTCTTCCAATTGAAAGCACGTAAGGGTATTAATCTCCCTCTGTATTTATTTGAAGGACTTTTCACGAAAGGTTGGAGAATGTGGTTTTAAAGTGTAAAAGTTTATGGTTCTCATGGCACACAAGGCAGTGTGGGTAGAAAATATTAACTAATGTTTGCTTATTAGATTTTCGTGTTGTAACTAGGTATAGGCGAGATAAACGAATTCAGACCCAATTCATGTCTTTCTTTTTGGTAAAATGAATGATATTTAGCTATATTTTCAATTTAATAGCTTTTGTTTTTTGAGTTTTTAGGATCAGCCTTGCCATCCCAGATAACAGTTTTTCCTTACTTTTATGGAAGTCGCGCTTCACTACCGAATATTTTCAAGAAAGTGTCCACGTAGTGGATTTTGTAGTCTATATATGCTCTCTATTTTAGAAGTTTTTCTTGTGGATTGTTCATACTTCTTCTAAAGCAGTGATGATTCTAGCAGGCTGGAGGATTGCATCTGGCATTGAGGAGTGCCAAGCAGGCTGGAGGAGTGCCAATTGCCTCTGGCCAGCTGTAGTTTACTTTCTTGCACTTTTATCTCAAAATTAATCTTTTGAAAAGAAACATCAAAGCTTAATGTAACTATATACAAACCCCCTAAGAACTGCATTTATCCCTCTACCGGAAGGCCACTTTGAATATCCCTTACCTTCTAAGCTTCCATGATGCCAGTGACTGTCATAATTAGCAATGTCTATTGCTGCCAGTACAAAAAGCCCGATGGCCACAATGAGTGGCAAAATGTTAAACGCTAGGTTTGATAATTTCCTGGAAGAGAAGAAAAAAAGGGAGAACTAGAGAAAAAAAAAGGTTAAGTACAAACGATATATAATTAAGGTCCAACCGAATTTTCTGTAAATCATGCGAGTTCCTTGAACCCAGTCTTTCAGCCTATAATGTGCCCGTTGAATATTTTATCCTTTCCCCTTTGCTGTAACCTATCAAAACAACAGAGAATGTGGGTGTTTCATTAGCATTTATACCGACAGCACAGTAGCTTGAAGTAGAAGTAGAAGAAGAAGAAGCTGAAGTAGAAGTAAAAAAGTGAAGTGACCAAAATGGGTGGGAAAATGTTTCATAATTTCCAAGAAGAAAATGAATCAAGTGAGAATGAAAGAGAAAACACTAAAAAAAATTGAATATGATTGACTTCTGAAAGAAGATGGTCAGTTTTATTAAGGAAAGGTTGAAGTGAATTACACCAAAAGCCAGAGTCCTGATTGAAAGTCGAAATGAATTCCAGCTAATATTTCTGATGAAAAAAAAAATCAGTTTTCATAAGAAATACATAAAAAAACCTCTTTAGAATATCTTATTGAAGATCAAGGGTTTCTTTTTACCAATACAAAAATGCAGAGCTTATATTTATTTTAAACATGATGGATTGATAAACAAGTTTATAATTTTGATCTAAATCAAAATAAATCAAAAATTCATCAACACGGAGTTGTGATGAGTAGTAATGAAGACACAAGAAATAATTAATTGTCTTGTTCCTTTATTAGGCTAAAATCCTTCGATTAAACAAAGCAATAAACCGATTTTTAGTTTTGTATCTGCTGTTTTCACTGCCCTTGTAGCAATTAAAATTACTTGTGTGTGGTCAAAATCTTGTTCAATAGACCAATTCCTAATTACAAAAATATTATTCTGATCTATAATTTACAGAGCTAAAACAGGAATATTTTGTTCCCAAACGATGAATTTGCACCAAACGAAAACAGGCCACCAGCTACGGCTAGGTGGAAACTCAAAGAGTTTTCTCATGTTTGTTGAGCTAGTCAAAGCTGAAATTCCATTAGAACCCCATGTACCATAAAATAAAAACAGGCCACCAGTTACGGCTAGGTGTAAACTCCAAGAGTTTTCTCATATTTGTTGAACCAGCCACAGCTGAAATTCCATTAAAACCCAATGTACCATAAAATAAAAATAGACCACCAGCTACTGCTAGGCGGAGACTCCAAGAGTTTTCTCATTTTTGTTGAGCCAGCCACAGCTGAAATTCCATTAAAACCCCATATATCATCCTTATGAGAAAATACAAAAAGACTGAATTGGCTCTTCTATCAACTTCTCTCCTTCTTTAGTAAATAAATGTTCAATCCATAGATCATCTCTATTTGTAAGCTCAATTATCAAAGTACTTGGATCGATAAGGTGCCGTTTTTCGACAGTCAGTTTGACGATGATTTTGGTAGCATACCAGACACATCTAAAATAATTGACTTTGTTCACAAACTCAGATCCAACTAGAGGTAAAGCCTTCTCAAAATAGTCTTCTATGTTAACATATTCACTTAATTATGTTCACTTAATTTTATTAATTAATTAATTTTATAATTAAATTAATTTAAAATTATTATTAATTAATTTTATTAATTATTTTTACTTAATTTTATATCTTAGAGGCCCATTGTGGCAGGCAATACCATTACCAAAGGCATTTGTTACATAAGCTTTCTTAAATAGTAGAGTCTTCTTTATCTCCTTTGGGCATTTCAAAACTTGGCTTACAATTTATTTTTCATAATGACGATATGCTAATCAAGCACTGGAAAGTCTTCTTGTTGGCTTAATATCAGGATCTGACGAGCATATTGTTAATAGCTCTTTACGGTGACCATATCTAAGTCTTGGGTGATAGTATACTTCTCCTACACGAACGAGATTTGCCTGATCAATCCATTTGCTATCCTCGCATTTTCTACCATAACTAAAAACTTTTGCATCTGCATATTCGGGTAGAATAATCAGCATTGCTACAGCTAGCAAATCATCACAATGAAATTTGCCATCAGGTCTTCTAATAAGCTTAAGATGTACCATTACGGATTTTTCCATATTTTAAAAAAATAGGAGAAAATGTATTTGGCAGAACATATACAAATAAGAGAGATTACTGTAATAATAGAATCGAACAAGCAATAAGAGGATTGTAGATTATTGTTTGAAGATTTGGTGGTATTCATTACTTTAATCTTATTTCAATAACTTTCAAGAGCAGCAACACTAATACAGTCACTTAAGTTATTTCTAGTAAAATTTTATTTTGAAAGTACATTTTCAGGAATTTCGGAAAAGACCCTGAATTTCGAAAAGCCTCGAAGATGGTGTTGGATCAAAACAAAAAATACTTCATTAAATTGTAAATATTGAAGCCCCTATTAGGGAAACTGAAAAACCTCTCACCATGAATAACAAGGAAAATCACTTTTGGAACGGGTAGCAATAACGGGTCCCCTTCTTGTCTTTTTACTTTTTTTTCATTTTTTCCTCGTTAATAGCGGGGCACTGGAAAATTATAAACAGCGATTTAAGGGCTCATTTAAAAACGAGCTTTCAACTTTCGATCGAATGATCATCCTCCGGAATTTCTACAACCACCCATTTAATTAGAGCCTGATGTGCACTTGAGGCATCACTTACAACCCTTCCTCCTGGGCTCTTGGGGTTTTGCCAACCCCAAAGCCATTGCTGTAGGGCAATTTGGCTATTTTCAACTAAATGGCAATCTCGAAAGTTTGATCGAACACATGTGGAGAAAAGAGGGCTTGGGGGAGTTAGTTGCCCTCCAATCACTTTTGATTCTTTAAAAGAGACCAGAAACTTCAATTTCTAATTAAATAAGCCCATTTTATAGTTTATGTAGCCATCTTTCTCATACAAACTTATATTTTCCCAGGACATGGCTTAAAACCCTAGCCCGATAGATCTGGGGGATTGTGTCAACCACAGAGGTATTATTGTATGCCCATTGGGCTTTTTCAACATAGTGGCAATCTCAAAATTTTGATCGAATGCCTTTGGAGAAAGGAGGGCGTGGGGGAGCTAGTTACCCACCAATCACTTTTGATTCTTTAAAAGGGAGAAGAAATTTCAATTTCTAATTAAATGAGCCCCCTTTATAGCTTATGCAGCCACCTTTTCTATTTAACCTTATATTCTCCCATGACATAGCTTAAAACCATAGTCCCATTGATCTGATGGGTTGTGTAAACCACACAGGTATTGTTATATAATATTTGGACTATTTTGAACACAATGGCTATCTCAAAATTTATATCAGATTTATTTATGGAAAGAGGGTGTGTTGGGTCTGTTGTCTTTTGATCACTATTGAATCCTAAAATGAGAACTAAAACATTCCAATGTTATTCAAATGAGCCTTCTCTAAAGTTTATACGACCACCACTTCCATAAGAACCTTACATATCCCATGGTCTAGTTGTTCTAAAATCACTTTTGACTCTTAAAAAGGGAGCCAGAACTTCCGATTCCTAATCAAATGACCCCCTCCGAAGTTAATATGACCACCCCTTCCATATGTACTGCCTCTGAAAAACATTCTATAAAAAAATTATATAATGAGTAACTTGCTTAACAAACAGTCTTTGAACTGACGGCTGGGGGTTGTCATATCGAATGTCATATCGAATTTTGAATCTTTAGATTTTGATCGGATGCGTTTGGATAAAAAATGTTGTTGGAGGTGGTGGCACACTGATCAATATTGACTCTTAAAAAAGGCACTGGAACTTTCGATCCCAATGAAATGAACTTCCTTCAAAGTTTTTGTGACAACCCATTAATAAGAAACTTATATCTAAACAGTGGACTAGTTGCAAACACAGCTGAACGTAGGGGATAAATCCCCCTTCGTATTGAAGAATGTGGTCCGAAAAAAACGTATTGAAGAAAGTTGAAGAATGTGGTCCAAAATGTAGTTCAGTTTGACTGGATATTAAATTCATTTTTCCTTCGTGAAATTTTTTCGGTCTTAACTACGTATTAATGAAGTTTCAGCACTCAGATCGTGTCCAAAATATTTGATTTTGATAAAATGTCTGATTATTCTCCATATTTTTTATATAATTAATCTACATTTTATTTGTTTTTTCAGTTCAGAGAAGTTACAAAGTCTCTCCAAATACTATTTTCTTCTTAGGCCCATCGTACTGGAGCGGCTAAAGTTTAAAAATCTGAAGAATCATAAAATTTTCAAGGAAGCATAAAAGTTGCCGGACACATACTCTCAACTGCACAGAACAATCTTGGAATTGGAGGGGAAAATCCGATCACCGGAACATAGTCAAAACATCATATAACGTCGTGAATTGTAAACGGGGTTTTAATAGACCAAGAAAGTCTTGGAAAGGGTACAAAGGGCTGCTAAACCCACTGGTCGTCTCATTTGTATCCTAAGATAATAAGAATGTCACCGAAACGCCACAAAATGTCACAAAGATTCAGTCGGGGTTTTAATAGCCGAATAAAGTCTTGAAATGGAAAAAGGTCCAGCAGAACCATTGCTCGTCTCACTTTTCTCCTCAGATCATAGAAATGTCGTCTAAATGTCGCAAAACATTGTGAAAATTCAAGTAGTGGAAAATAACCCAAGAAGTTTTGAAATGGGTAAAATAAGGCTGATAAACCCTTTGGTCGTCACAATTTAATCCTCAAATTAAGAGAACGTCCTCTAAACGCCACAATGTATCCTAAAATTTCAAATTCGAACCCTTTTAATAATCCCTTATATCCTTTTTAAATCCTTTTTAATAATCCTTTTAATCCTTTTAAAATAGGGTTTTAATAGACCAAGGAAGTCTTAAAATGGGTAAAAAGTGCTGCTAAACCCACTAGGTCGTCTCACTTTTATCCTCAGATAATATGAACGTCACCCAAACGTCAAAAAATATCACAAAAGTTCAGTTGGGGTTTTAATAGCCGAAGAAAGTCTTGAAATGGTAAAAAGTCAAGCAGAACCCTTTGGTCATCTCACTTTTATCCTCGGATAATAGGAATGTCATCTAAATGTCGCAAAACATTGCGAAAATTCAAATACGTGTAAATAACCCAAGAAAGTCTTGAAATGGGTAAAATAAGGCTGATAAACCCTTTGGTCGTCACAATTTTATCCTCAAATTAAGAGAACGTCATCTAAACGTCACAAAGTATCCTAAAATTTCAAATTCGAACCCTTTTAATAATCCCTTATGTCCTTTTTAAATCCTTTTTAATAATCCTTTTAATCCTTTTAAAATAGGGTTTTAATAGACCAAGAAAGTCTTAAAGTGGATAAAAAGTGCTGCCAAACCCACAGGTCGTCTCACTTTTATCTTCACATAATATGAACGTCACCCAAACGTCACAAAATGTCACAAAAGTTCGGCTGGGGTTTTAATAGCTGAAGAAAGTCTTGAAATGGTAAGAAGTCAAGCAGAACCCTTTGGTCGTCTCACTTTTATCCTCAGATAATGGGAATGGCATCTAAATGTCGCAAAACATTGCGAAAATTCAAATACGTGTAAATTACCCAAGAAAGTCTTGAAATGGGTAAAATAAGGCTGCTGAACCCATTTGTCGTCAAACTTTTATCCTCAGATCATGATAACGGCGTCTAAACGTCACAAAGTATCCTACAATTTCAAATTCGAAGCCTTTAGGTAAAAAGACTTGTTTCATCCCAATATCAAAAAGGAGAAAGCAGTGCAATTAATTCATGATGAACCGCTTTGTCTTGAGGCAACAACCTTTTTCAGACCCAATCTCTCGAAATGACGTCGAAATATTTCAGCAAAAGTGAGAAGATGCTGCAAATACCTTTTTTCTTGTCTCTATATTGCTATCCAATTCAGATCTACTGACCTGACAAGCCTCTTCTCCCTTGAAAATCAGATATTTTGTCCGGTGATTTCAAGTGAAGGTGAACTCTGAAGCAGCCCAAAATCTTATTTCATTCCACTGCTGCTTGAAGATACAGAAACATGTTCAGCGTTACCAATATCTATTTTTCATCTGTTTAGTTCAGAGTATACTTTGAATGACGCAGGTTTGGTACATATGTTGACACCCCGATGAAGCCAAAACTTCTGGTGATTATACAGTCGATATATTCTTTCCGTATGTTCGTTTTCACTTCATGCGTTATAAAATCTTGATGGCCTCCGGGATGTGTACATGAAAGAAAGTCTAAAATCTGAGACAAGAATAAAGCACGGAACAGGGATCTGAACTCAGGTTGCGTTCACAACAAGGATACCCCAGAAGTCCAAATGTAAAGACTTCTTGTCGGTTGATGAAAATAAGCAAGAGCTTTTTCACTTCCTTTCTGATTTTTTTTTGGGGGGGGGGGAAGATTGGACAACCCAAAGATTAAGAGCTATTTGCCACGAGGAAAAAAGTACACATGAAGAGGTGGATATACACAGTGTCCTACACCGAAAGGTAAGCAGTAATAATGGGCAAAAGCTCCTGATAGTTCAGTCGGTAGACAAGGATATTCTCGTTTTTGCTGGTTTGAGTTTTTCACGATTTAAATTTCGAGAAACTATGTCCTTTGGAGTTGGTGTGAACGGCAAGTTAATCCCGATACACTCCGCCACTGTGAAGCTCGGGACTTCAAAATGTAATTTACTGTCAATGTTCCATGCCTTCCTCGTCTACAACACCACTTCTTCAATTGTAATCTTTAGCCGTGCTACAGGCTGGAATATATGATATATCTATCCTGAAACATCATCATCAATGATTAGTGCAACAGAAAGTGGCAATGACATTGACAAGGAAGTTGCTGTTGAGCTCGAACGATTTATAATCCTTCCATATGACCGAACGAGTTGCTAATCTGATATAAATGAGGCTTGCAAAACCTGTTTTGCCGAGACAAGTCAGTGAACCTAATTCTTCCAACGAGAGCAGCAACGCTTTAGCATATCCAACGTGCTGCTTTTTAAGCCGAAATCTAGAATCAGTCGCTAAGACGTGATCCACTTACATTTGATCCTTCATAATGGGAAGGAAAAGAAATAAAGATGGAAAATGAGTTCCATATTGGAGGAATTTACCAGAGACGTCCTCTGCCTGCAAGGAGCTGACCAATTGCAATTGTAAAATGGTTGTGTTCAACTGTAAATGTTTAATAGCAAATCTGCCCTGCTCTGCGAAATAGTATAGTGGAATATGTCATCGTACTTAAACAATATATCAATGTGTTTATCTAATTATTCAAAAGTTAATGTTTCCTGCAAAACATCAATCGAAGCGTTGCTTCGTTTTCAAGAGATTTATAGTACCACTTTTTCTTAATTATGATGAACCTCACAAGGTGCCTAAGACATCTGTTTGTAATATCCCCGTTCACACTTGCAATGTCAAGTTGAAACATGGAAAATTCAAAATCAGTTTGAATGTAATCAAAATATTGATTCATTCACCCAATTGCGTTTTTGTATAGTGCGAAAACAATTTGTTGCTTGAATTTCCCGGCATATCCTTAATGTTCTGAAATGGAACTTTAATTCTTGGAGTCAGTCTTTAAAGTCGATGCCCGGCATCTTTTTTTTTTTTAATGAAATCGTGTTTCTTGGTATAACCACAAAGTTTTGAAATATAATATTAATCCTTTGAATCAATTTTTATTGTCAATTTACAACTTGATTTTTTTTTTTAATGTATACTCCATCGTCAGAACCTCGCACAACCTAATATAACCTTCTGATAACGTTGCAATTTACCCTAAAGTTTTTTATTGTTTTAAAAAGTAGCACTCTGACAGAGTCAAAATTTAGCGTAAAGAGCGAGGCGTTGAGGAGGTGACAACCCCTTTCAAATACGGAATAATTTCTGTTCGCTTTAAGTTTTAATGTCGCTTCTTACTTGCAGTTAAAAAGACATATTTTTTTGTTTAATTATCAGGAAGAAATAACGCGCAACCACTTCAAACTGTTCCCAAATAGCGTAAACATCCCTCACCTTAAAAAAGCAGATATTTTTGAAACCCCATGACTGTAAACAATACTTTTGCATAAAATTGTTTTTTGTTAATAAATTAGAATACATGTGCATGATCTCTACAATTTAAATGACAATATTCATAAGCATTTCAGCACACAGGGGGGTATCCAAGCAGGATACCACCATCTCAGAGTGGCGTGCACTTAGTTTAATGAAGAACACATTCAATGAATACATACAGTAGGTTAATGTTGTAGATTGGTGGAATATCTGATTATTTTCCATCTATAGGTTTTTACTGGAATACATATTTAACTGAATTTACAGGAATACTTACATTCCAGTACTTTTTGAGCACAGCGCCAGTAGTCCAAACACACTAGATAGTATTCCAACAACGCCATCCCAGAGAGGGGCAAAGGTGATATTAATTAAAGTTTCTCGGTTGTAGGTAAAACTGAATACCTGAGGAAGAGGAGGAACTAATAGACTATTCATAGAAGATCTTAGTCAGATCTTAAAACAAGTTGGACCTTAGTTAGATTTTTTTTTGTCTTCAGTTTTAACTTCAGCGTGTAAACTCTTCATTTTTGAAGGTTTCACTTTTCTTTTTTCTTTTATTCTGATAGTAAACTTAACAAACTTATATGTTTGTAGCTTGGATTATTGAACTATATTTTATTCCTTCCCAATTGCGGTAGAATTTCGGATTTCTGGTTTAAGTAATTTGGTTTAATTTTTGGTTTTTAAACTTCCCTTTTTTTAAATTCTTTAAACTTTTCGTTTATTCTTTTCTTAAGTCTTCAGCTCTAGCTTTGATATGTAAATTCTTCATTTTTTTAAGTTTTATTTTTTTCTTTCTTATTTTGATAGTAAGTTCGGCTATTTTATGTTTTTATACCTTGGAATTCAAACTAATTTTATTCATTCTCAAGTTAGGTAGAACTTTCGATTTTTGGTTTAATTTTTGTTTGACTTTTCACTTTATAATCTTCCTTTTTTTTTAAGTTGTTTAAACTGCACTTTCTATTCTTTTTTTTCTGTCTTCAGCTTTAACTTTGGCATGTAAATGCCTTATAATTTTTTGTTTGATTTTTTCTTTTGCTTTTATTTAATAGTTAACTCATCTGTGTTATATTTTTGTAGCTTAGAATGTTAAACTACATTTTATTCATTCTCAATTGCGAAAGGAATTTACACTTTCTATTCTTTTTTCAGTCTTCAGCTTTGACTTTGGTATATAAATTCCTAATTTTTTGTTGTTTTTTTATTTGTTATTTTGGTTTTATTTGATAGTTAACTCAACTATTACTCAACTATCTTATTTATTTTTTATCTTAGAATGTTAAACTAAATTTCAATCATTCGTAGTTGTGGTAGAACTTTGTAATTTTTGGTCTAATTTGTTTAGTTTACTTTTCTCTTTTTAATCTTCGCTTTTCTCAAGCTGCTTGTACTAAACTTTCTATTCTTTTTTTTTTCAGTTTTCAGCTTCAATTTTGGTATTTAAATTCTACATTTTTCATGCTACCTTTTTCGGCTTTTATATTGATTGATGATTCAAAAAACTTATGTTTTTGTAATTTAGAATGTTAAACTGCATTTAATTCATTCCCAACCACGTAGAATTTTTTATTTTTGTTTTAATTTATTTGGTTAATTTTTGCTATACAATCTTTCCCTTTTTCAAGTTCTTTACACTTTTTTCTTCAGTCTTAAGCCTTACCTATAGTATTTAAATTCTTTATATTTTAAAGCTGAATTTTTTTATTGCTCTTTTTAATGTTAACTCAACTCCCAAATATTTTTTTAGCTTTGAATGTTAAACTACATTTTATTCCTTCTTAGTTGCAGTAGAATTACAGATTTCTGGTATAATTTCTGCTTTTTAAACTTCCCATTATTTCAAGTTCTTTAAATTACACTTTCTATTCTTTTTCATTCTTCTGCTTTAAATTTGGTACGTAATCACAATCTTAAGTTTTGTTGTTTTTTTTATAGATAACTCAACAAACTTATATTCCAAACACCAAAAACAAGAAGAACAATACGGAATTTTTTAAGACAGTGGGAAACAAATTAGAATGAATATTTTGGCACTATGTCCGAGGGCCGTCCTCAGCAATAAAATTAAGGAAAAAACAACTTACGAGAGGATAAAATCAATAAAACTAAAATGAACAGTTTTTCAAAACAGTCCTAGCATCCTTACCTCAGCGGAGTTCAACCAGGACTGAAAAATAAATTGTGATGAAACGAGGCAATTCAATGAAATGAAAGAAAATGATTTAAGAACAGGTTTTTAATGCCAGCCTAGCTTTTTTCGCTGCTGATCTTATAGGTTTATTTGTGACAGGTTCTGTGTTAATATCTATTGGTTTCTTAAAATATTTTGTAAGGTCATTTTTGATTAAATTTGTGTATAAAGCATTCAGTGATTATTCTCCTAAATCCCTATTTAAGGAAATATTATTATTAATCTTAAGTCTGATTTCTAAGCTTAAATTATTCCAAGAAGCCTTGTAATAATTTTATCGACAGTTTTTATACAATAATTTGCAAAATTATAATTTATAAGATAAAATAATTTATAAAATATTATAAAATAGTCGGTTATATATATATATATATATATATATATATATATATATATATATATATATATATATATATATATATATATATATATATATATATATATATTTATATTTATATATATATATATTAACCATTATTTTATATATGTATAAAATAATAATGGTTATATAAAATGACCATTTATAAAATAATCGACCATTTTTGCTTCAACACTCTTTGCAACGCAGAAGATATTCACAAAGAGCCTTTGTGGGGGTTTAAAGCTTTGTATTTTTTTTCATTTTTCTTTAAATGAGTTTATTGACAAAAGTTTGTCAAAGTTCGCTTTCTTATAGTTTCAGTTTTTAGCAGCAAGGGTCACTATCTGCTCGCCTTAATTTAATCCACCCCATTAACCATGATCAAGATTATTTAGTAACCAATATCCATCGACTGATCTAACAAAAATTTCCATGACCTGGCAAGGAAAGTGAGTAAGTTTTTAGCATTTAGCAGAAAACAAAATCTGCTTCATTGCGTTAATTTCTTACAATTTGGTTTTTGGGTGATGAATTTCCAACAAGCAGTAAACGATGGAAAAGGGTGCTTAACCTGTAAAATCTCACCGATGCTTTTTCTAGTGATATTCTTCCAAGATACTAATGGATTAATCTCTAAACACGAATATTTTTTCTGAGATTCATAATGAGTCGTCCTAGGCGAGTGGTTTGAGTACTGGATTTCAAATCCTTTGTCCGAAGGGTGAGAGTTCGAATCCAAATGTATCCAATCATTTGATTTGGGACAGGGATCTGCGGCGTGACTCTATAAGCTCAGCCAGAGTCAAACCAGCTCTAAACGGGTACCTGGAGAAATCTGGGAAATATAGGCAGGAATGGTGTGCAAAAGCACAGGATTGATGGCCCCTCCCCCCCATTGCACTTCCTAGCTATAGGGTCTTGAGACGAAAATCAGCACCACCTATTGGGACTTTAAGGATCTAGTGCCTTATCCTTTGCCTTTTTTTTTAGCTTTATTATGCTGTACACAGCTGTTCCACTCCTTTAATTTCGAAGCTTCTTTCTAATAGTGAAAGCACATGACACGTTATTCCTATTGAGACATCTAATTTCAAAACCGTTTCCTAATAGTGATGCACTTCATTACACCCACGTTATAACAATACTTCGCTACATACTGTTATGTTGATATAAGTCATAGCAAGACATGTTATTTTTGATATTCCTATTCCGCTCATATTTGGCACGTGGCTAGATCTGGATCAAGCTGTACCTCACAAAGATGATCAATGTCAACGTCTTAGATTTTCCCCTGCGGCGGAATTGGAATAAAAGTAAAATTCTAGTTAATTGACTTCTTGCTATCTTGGAAAGGGTTTAGGTTAGGAAAATGAAACTTTCAGGGATGAATCTACAGGCTAAAGTATGTCCTGGGAAGGTATTTTAAAGTAACAACCTCTACTCCTTCTCCCTCTAGAGGGCCCTGAAATTTGGGTACATGACAGGTCTATACCTAAGGAAATTTTGAGAAAACAACGTTTTACCTTAATTTGCAGTTACTAGTTGCTTTTTCTCTGCCTTTAGTTCTGAAAATGCAATTCCTGTTATTTGAGTAGAATTTTGAGCCATATCAATGTTGTTTTTTTTTTATTTAGGAAATGTATTTGCATATCTTTAAAACCTTATAAAATGGAATTGAGCAAAGTTATGAAGCTGAAAACAATTTTGTTGTACTTCAATTAAGCAGAAGATCTATTTTGCAAAGTTTCACTTTTATAAAACATATTTTTAAAGGTCATCAAAGGTCAGGGCCCTCTAGAGGGAGAAGGAGTGGAGGTAGTTGCTTCAACATACCTTCCCAGGACACACTTTAGTCTGTAGATTCATCCCTGAAAGTTTAATTTTCATAACCTAAACCCTTTCTGAGATAGCAAGAAGTCATTTAACTAGAATTTTACCGGATTAAAATTTGCGAAAAAACTTACATTTTATGTAACATGCTTATTTTGGCATTCCTGCAGTGGATACTCATCGTGTGCATGGGTAAAATGTACAAATTAAACTGTTTGTTTTTTAAACTGTTTGTTTTTATAGTTTTTTGCACTTTGGTTATATTTTGCCTATCTTGCTGGTGAGCCCCTTCTGTATTGGAGGAAATGTCTTTTTGCCTGGCTGTAAATGCTATTTTCAGGGACTTGCGCCATTTGAAAAAAAAAGTGGGGAACGACTGAAACGAAGAAATGAACGTTTGTCACTTAAAGTCGTAGAATATACTGTAGAACAAACACATAATTTTGCTTTCATCAACTATGATTAAATACAATAGTTCGAAAACGAAATGATTAAAAATGAAATGAAAAACGAAATGGAAGTATAGGATGTCAAATAGAATGACTTTCTATTTGCTTTTTGCTATTCTTACTTTTGCTTTCATCAACTATGATTAAATACAACAGTTCCAAAACGAAATGATTAAAAATGAAATGCAAAACGAAATGGAAGTATAAGATGTCAAATAGAATGACAAATATTATAAAATCATTAAGTGATGTTAAATATCTCTGCGATTCAATTTCTCTGTGAATTATTTCTCTAATTAGTAATTAAGACAAATGAATTTACAATTAATTTTGCGATTAGTTCGCACATAAAGAAGAATAAGAAACTACAATTAAGACACTGATAATAGAAAAAAAAAACTTACTCCGAGGGCGAATACACCAAAGCCACACAGGAAATGAAAAATGGACATTGTCCACAACATACGCTTCTTTGATCGTAAATTGCTAGCCATTTCCTCCGAACTGTCAACTGTGAAGCAAATAGCTCCTCTTCGATGCCATCTACTTGAAAACTGCGACATATTTTGAAGTCTATCTGAATTCTAGGAAACAAAAAATGGCTGATTATAGAATCTGCAGAGGCTTTCCTCACTTTATTGAAATCATAATCATGCAAGAATTCATTATTAATGGATTTTTTGATCAATTTGAAATGCGCTTAATTTTTTTGTTAAGGGTTTCAAATCTCGGTGGGTTAGGGAAAAGGGTTTCAAATTTCACTAAAATTTTACCGCGATTCTACAACAACTTATGGATTTGTTCACGCGCTACTGTAAATTTAGTGGAATATCAAATTCAATCGGGAAAAACTAATAAGAAAATTTCCAGTTTCAAAATTAAAAAACTAAAATACAGGCCGTGACAGATACAGGTGGGGGCGCGAGGGGCACGCCCTCCTTCTAATTTAGTTGCAGATTTTGTGTTGGGGTTGGGACCGCTTGCTCTGGTTAGGGGTTGGGACGATGTAGCACTTTAAAGTTAAATTAGCACTTTACAGACTTTACATTTGCAAGTAACTCAGATCTCTTATTTTAAATCACGACTAGATCCAGTGTCATTGAGGGAGTTCGGGGGGAACACGAAATCTTGGAAAACGTGAAAATTGAGATATCTTTATCTTACGAATGGGTGATCGGATCTAAATGAAACTTGATACATAGAAAGATGTTATGTCTCAGATGCTCCATTTTCAATTCAAGTCAGATCCGGGGACATAAGGGATGGAGGGGGGAAACAGAAATCTTGGAAATCGAAAATCATGGAAAACACTTAGAGTGGAGAGATCGGGATAAGAATAAGCACAAGCTCTAGATACCTGATTGACATAACTGGACTGGATCCGCTCTCTTTGGAGGAGTTTGGGGGGGGGTTGCCAGTGCTTTGGTGAGTTTGGTGCTTCTGGACGTGCTAGGACGATGAAAATAGGTAGGCGTGTCGGGGACCTGCACAAATTGCCTTGATAACAGTCCATTCGACCATCTGGGTGGCTGGCGGGAGAGGAAAAATTGAAAAAAGTATTTTTAACTTGCGAATGGTTGTTCGGATCTTAATGAAATATTTTATATTTAGAAGGACCTCGTGTCTCAGAGCTCTTATTTTAACTCCTGATCGTATCCAGTGATATTGGGGCGAGTTGAAGGGGGAAGCGGGAAATCTTGGAACGTATAGAATGGAGAGATCGGGATGAAACTTGGTGGGAAGAATAAGCACAAGTCCTAGGTAAGTGATTGACATAAGTGGACTGAATCTGCTCTCTTTGGGGGAGTTGGGGGGGGGTGTTAATTCGGAAAAATTCGAAAAATTTAGGTATTTTTAACTTACGAACAGGTGACCGGGTCTTAATTAAATTTGATATATAAAAGGAACTCATTTCTCAGAGCCCTAATGTTAAATGCCGATCAGATCTGGTAAAATTGGGGGGAGTTGGAGGGGTAAACTGGAAATCTTGAAAAACGCTTAGAGTGGAAAGATCGGGATGAAACTTGGTGTGTAGAATAAGCAAATGTCCTAGATACGTGATTGACGTAACCGGACTGGATCTGCTCTCTTTGCGAGAGTTAGGGGGGTCCAGTGCTTTGGTGAGTTCGGTGCTTCCGGACGTGGTACGATGATGGAAATGTGTAGGCGTGTCAGGGACCTGCACAAATTGACTTGATAAAGCCGTTTTCCCCGCTTCGACCATCTGGAATGTAGAAGGGAGAGGAAAAATTTGAAAAAATTACGTATTTTTAACTTACGAATGGGTGATCAGATCTTAATGAATTTTGATATTTAGAAGGACCTCGTGTCTCTTATGAGGAGGACCTCGTAAGCTCTTATTATAAATCCCAACCGGCATTAACCCTCTGATTTTCCTTTTAAATCAATCTACTGATTCTTAGAATTTTGCTAGAGCTCATGCCGTGTGAGCTCTTGGCTCTTCCGACCTCATCACAAGTGCTATATAAGCTCTTAGCACTTGTTTAAGATGTATTCTGACTTATATACTTAGTTTGGAGCACATACCTACATAAATCTTTATTAGAATTTTGTATTTTTCTGAGATTTTAATCTTTATTTAAATATTTTAGGATGAATATAAGAGGAAATACTAACGAACAGCTCTAAACTGACAGGACTCCAAAATATTGAAGTAAACCTTGACCGTACATTAAATAGGTATGGTGGGAGTATAAAGAAAAACTAGACTTTTTCTTATAAAATTGTGAAATCTATAATTTAAAAAAAATATATCGAACTTTAAAAAGTGGACAAATACGCTACATTGTTATGAAAGTGAAATTTTCACGAGTAAATTTTTGACAATTCGTCGAAGTTTAAACTACTTATAAAAAACACTACTTGTAAAAAAAAATAGAGATTAGTTAATTTTTTATTCCCTATACTTAAAAATCTCATTTCAAAATGTCTTCTATGTAGTTCCATTCCTTTGTTTTGTTTCTTTTTACATCCCTAAACGAACTAGTATTTAACGTTTATGTTTTTGCGCATATACGATTGAATCTTAATTCTCATTTCTTTTTCTTTATTACTATCATAATTACTAAGCGATGTCATATAGTTAGGTGACATGCTAAATGGTTTGACCAAATAGTCACAAAGAATGCATGACTCCAAAAGATGGTCCAAGATGGTTTTTTTGTTGTTTTTTTTTTTTAAATGATACAAAGCTTAACTTACTCGCTATAGTGGTAAAATGTACAAAGGCTAAAAATTATGCAGAAAATATTAAATATCATATTTTTTTTTTGCAAATGGTGAACAGATTTTTTTTGAGTGGGGTGGTTTTTATAACTTGCTATTTTGTATCATAATTTTTATATTATTTTAACTTCAACTTATTTATCAGAACTTTAATCCTCACCGGGTTTTACATTAAATTTACGGCCATTTCCATTACCTACCTATGACGCATAATTGTTGAGGTTCCCATAAAATTTCACTTTTCGCGAGTTTATAGGAGTAACCTATTATGCGCCTCCCGCTAAAAAAAAATCCTGGATTTACCCCTGAATACAGAATCCCTATGTGTTAAATTATGCCTCTTTTCTCGAAGATACAAAATCTTGACAGAATTATCGGAATTTTCTTTTACCAAAATACCGAATTATTTTCCAAAAAAGGCATGTTTTCTGCCACAACATATCCTGTGCATTAAATTGTTTCAAGTTAACAAGGACATCGAAAATGGTTTATAGGAGACTGAAAATGTCACAAAACACTTTAGTAACTGCCAGATTTGGTAGATAGGCTGTAATTTGAATTAAAGTACCAAGGCCTAAAGGCGTACCCAGAATTTCGTTCGGGGGAAGATATTATTTCGGTGAGGGATGTACAGAAAAAGCTGAATATTTATAATCTATTGAAACCCAAAGATAACTACGCATTCAAAGGAAAGTTTGACCTTCTTATGTTGTTTGGTGTTATATTTATGTTCAGCTAATTTCTTGCTGATTTTTTCCCTCCCATTTCTTTTTTCAAATCTGACACCCACTGCTAAAAACTAGATAGTTGGATATAGAGTTCCTTTTCTTTATAAGTAGTGAGGGGGCTCCAGTTTTAAAGGGGCCTATAACCACCAATCTTTTCTTCTTCATCGGTAATCACGAAGAATTTTAATGGCGATTCCCAAGATGTTGGTATCACTGATTATGCACACATAGGAGTAATAGTTTTTTCCTTCATTGTTACGTAATTTTTTAATTATGTTAATATTTTCTATGTATTTTTTTGCTAGTTACGTAATTTTTTTAAAAAACTAAGAGTGTAAGGAAAAAATTTCAGGGCCCCGCAAATGGGAACCCCTTGTTGTTACTGAGATTGATGTGTTGGGTATTCTGCAAGACAATCTTCAAAACATTTTTTCAAGACATTTCTTCAAGACATTTCAAGACGTTTTAAGACACTTTTCTTCAAGATGACTTTCTTCTAGAGTTATTCAAGTTACTTTTGATGACGCTTTAGGGTATTTCAAGATGTTTTTTAAAGAACTTTCTTTCAATATATTTTTTCGTCAAGATTTCTTCAAGACTTGTTTCTTCAGGGCCCTCAAATCAAGTGGGGAATCCCGAAAAGTAACTGAAGATGACGTGTTGCGCACACGTGGGTGTTAAGTAATAATTTAGAAGATGGTTTTTCTTCAAGGTAGTTTTCTTTACTTCAAGGTGTTTTTTTCTTCGAGATTTCTTTTTTCTTCAAGATTTATTTTTCGAGATTTCTTCTTAATGATTTTTTCCTTAGAAAATCTTTATAATACGATGACAACAAAGGTTTTCGTCAACTGTAGGAATCGAACATAAGACCAGATATTTCCTTAGCAGAATGGCGTCTTAGACACCTGAAACAATAAATCATTCCTAATATTAAGTTCTAGGAAATAAATTTTTTGCAATGGTTTGTTCCCGAGCACACGCTAGCATCCGGCAATGCTACTGACTATTTATCTCTTACAAAACAGAAATAATTCTTATAAAATACAGACAGTTCTACAAAATCCAAATAGTTCTTACAAAACAGAAATAACTCTTAGGAAATACAAAAAAGTGTTTTACATGAATCCAAAATACTTCTAGCAGAATTCTATCATTTCTCCCAGAGACCCGTCGTAATATTGCATAAAATACAATTGATTTTATTAGTCTCACTAGAAACTTAAGATTCAATTCTGTGAAAAAATTTTACCTTCCTATCTCAACAACATTCTACAGTTAAAAAATAAATTTCAGGTAACTAAATCAAGGCTCGTCAGAGGTTAAGGTCTGTGATATCAAAGGAAGAACCGTAATGGTAAGCAATCCATTTTATTTCTGTTTTTAATTTAATTTTTTTAGTTGTTCATTCCCCCCAATTACCCGTAAACCCCCTCTAGTCGGGGATCATGGAGCCCTTCAGAGGGCTCCATGTCCAACTCAGGGGACCCCTGATGTCAAAAATTTTATACTAGAGAACTTTTGTCTCGTATAAATCAATTAGTATTGTTTTTTTAGACGGAACTTACGATCACTCATGCCCCCCCACCAGCCCTGAACCCCTTCAAAATGACCCTCGTAGACCCTTATATCCTCATAGTAACCCAAAACTCCTTCTGGGCAACCTTCAGAGGGTCCCATGACCAAGCTATGTTAAACATTATAGCCCCGAAATGGAATTAGTACCGTGTCAAGAGAAAAAATGATGAATCATTTTATGGAACGAATTTGAAACATTCAAAAAAAGTTTATGATGATATGAATAATATGTATTATTGCACATACCATTATTTCAATAAAAAATCTCGTTGCATTACTTTGTTATGTTTCCATTTTTTTAGGGCATGCTAGTAGAACCATCATTTAGAATATTTATTCAAAAGTCAGAGATGCAAGAACTGGAATATTCAGACATAGGCACTACTAACGGGCTGATAGGTGATGTAGGAGAGTCTAAGATAGTTTAAAGATTTGATCAATATGAACTGTGAAAATTGAGGCAGAATTTTCCATACATCCGTAAAAGTACCAAGAACCTTGAAAATGAAAGGATCTTAATCGATTAGACCAGTAAAAGCACAAAGAAGAGAAACGATGAAATGAGATTTGAATCGAATGGACCACTAGAATAACCAACATCAGAGACAATGAAGGAAGTATATAAATAAATTGATTAGTTGAAGTACCAAGAGCACTAAAAGTGAAATAGGGCTGGAAATACTTTGCTTGATAAATTTACCAAGAACAGTCAAAATAAAAGGGGGCTTTAACGTAAAAGTAGCATGAACAGTGAAAATGAAACAGGATTTGAAACGATTTGAACAGTAAAAGTACCTATAACAGTAAAAGTGAAAGGGAATTATATTCGAATTGGTCTGTAAAACACCAAGAACAGTGAAACCGAAACAGGATTGAATAGGTTTGACCAGTAAAAGTATGAAAAAGAGAGACAATGAAATGAGATTTTAATCGATTTGACCAATAGAAGTACCTACAACAGAGACAATGAAATGAGTTTTTGAATAAATTGATGAATTGGGGCTTGGAACACTTGGACTTATAAATGGTTCAATAAAAGTGAAAATAAAAAAAATATTTAAACCGCTTTGATTAATAAAAGTACCAAGAACCGTGAAAACGAAATGGGATTTGAATTAGTTTTATCAGTATCCGTGAAAATCAAAGGGTTTCTTAACCGGTAGGATCAGTAAAATTAGAATGAATAATGAAAGTGAAACAGGATTTGAAACGATTTAAACAGTAAAAGTACCAGGAACCGTGGAAATGAGAGAGGATTTTTATCGATTTGATATGTACAAGCACCAAGAACAGTAAAAATGAAACGGGATTTAAACAGATCTGACCAGTAAAAGTATAAAGAAAAGAAACAATGAAATGAGATTTAAATCAATTTGACCACTAGAAATACCAACAACAAAAACAATGAAATGAGGATTTTATAAATTGATCAGTTAAAGTATCAAGAATTCTGAAAATGAAATGAGGCTTAAAACACTTTTACGTATAAATGGAACCAAGAAAAGTGAAAACAAAAGGGGGTTTAAACCGGTTTGATCAGTAAAAGTCCTCGTAAAAATATGATCATACACCGCGTGCAAGCTTGGCAGTAGTGCACATGTCTGAATATTCCTGCTCAACCGCCCTGATGCTCACTGGTAGAGAACTCCAGTCTGCAGTTCCAAGAAACTTTAATCGAAATCCTGATTTTGTGCTATTCTTAAGCTCAATCGCCAATTTATCACTATTCCTCGTATCATATCCATGAATATCACTGTTAGCACGGTAATTGTCACGAAAAACATCTGGGACTAAATTATGCACGCACTGGAAAACGAAAACTGCTGCTTGATGATCCCGCAGTTGTGTAATTCGCATCACATTCACATGTGTCATTCTCTTGCCATGGTACTTGATTCATTTTGGCGTCACATTTAGCAGCGTAGCTTGCCCTTGGGGCCTTCTGAAGGATGACTGGAGGGGGCTTTAGGCTGATTGGAGGATATAGAGGTCTTCGAATGTTTACTCGAGGGGGTTCAGGGCTGGTCTAGGGGGGGGCGAAGAATGACCACAAGCTCCTTAAAAAAAATTACTAATTGATTCATATGAAACAAAAGCTCCATAATGTGAAGTGTATTGACATTAGAGGCCCCTGGAGTGGGACATTAGGTCGGCTCAATGCTGCCTTGAGGGGGCTCAGGGTTGGTCTGAGCATGGAGAAATACAGATTC
This sequence comes from Artemia franciscana, assembly GCF_032884065.1. NCBI lineage: Eukaryota > Metazoa > Arthropoda > Branchiopoda > Anostraca > Artemiidae > Artemia > Artemia franciscana. Next base: position 31,733,808 of record NC_088868.1, on the reverse strand, counting down.
CCTCTACAGAAATCGTATTAGTTGATTCATAGGTGGCAATGTCCACAGGTACAAAATTTATTGACATTAGGGTCCCAGAAGTTGGACATAGAGCCCTCTGAAGCTTAGTCGAAGGGGTCTCTTGGTTAGTGGAAGGACTTGGGACTCTCTGAGGGTTGATTCGAGCGGTTCATTGCTGATTGGAGGGCATAAATGACAATAAGCACTCTTTGAAAACTCTCATACTAATTTCTTAATATGAGACAGAAGTTCTCTAGCATAAAATACATTGGCATTGGAGCCCTGAAGGAGGACAAGAAGCTTTTTTTGAAGCGGTGACAGTTATAGCGTAAGGGGAAAGGTATTGAGGAGGGAGGCATCCATTCTTATATGGAATATTTCTGTTCGTATTCAAATAATTTAGGTAAATCTGTCTCACCCTCCATAAAACACGCCGCTCCTCCTCACGGAAAGCTCGGTGGAAATCTCACCCAACGTAAGGTAACCCCTTCCCTTCCAATTTCCTCCAGAAATTTCTGTCCTTGCTGAGAATCTCCAATCTCCGTGAAATTGCTTGCAAACGATTCAGCCTGAGAAATTCTCTTTAGCATTCTTTGCCCTTAGCGTCTAGGAGGTTATTAAGATATCTCATTTCCAATCTGAAATTATGCAACACAATTTTGGTGCACCAGGGACATTCTTGTTTCATTTAAGTATGCTTATTCAGGTTTTTATAGTGATAAATAAAAATAAACAAGTTTTTTGAAATGAAAGTAAGGAGTGACATTAAAACTTAAAACGAACAGAAATTACTCCGTATATGAAAGGGGCTTTTCCTCCTGGACGCCCCGCTCTTTACGCTAAAATTTTTTATTGTTTTAAAAAGTAGAGTTGCGAGAAAGAATCAAAGAGTTGCGAGAAAGGACAAAGACTAAATTTGATGAAACTTATATACTTAAAATCAGCATAAAAATCCGATTCTTTTTATACATCTTTTAGCATCGAAATTCCGTTTTTTAAGAGTTTCGTTTACTATTGAGCCGGGTCGCTCCTTACTACAGTTCCTTACCACGAACAGTTTGATTGCAATATTTCGAAGGTTATTAAGACATTTCATTGCTAATCTGAAATCATGCGAAACAATTTTGGTTCATTGCCAATCTGAAATTATACAACACTATTGTGGTGCACCATAGACAATCTATTGTCATTTATGTTTGCTTATTCAGGTTTTTATGGTGATTGTATTATTTCTGAGGTTACTAAGATATCTCATTGCCAATCTGAAATTATACGACACAATTTTGGTGCACCAGAGATTTTGTCATTCATGTGTGGTTATTCAGGTGTTTATGGTGACAACACTATTGTGGTGCACCATAGACAATCTATTGTCATTTATGTTTGCTTATTCAGGTTTTTATGGTGATTGTATTATTTCTGAGGTTACTAAGATATCTCATTGCCAATCTGAAATTATACGACACAATTTTGGTGCACCAGAGATTTTGTCATTCATGTGTGGTTATTCAGGTGTTTATGGTGACAACACTATTGTGGTGCACCATAGACAATCTATTGTCATTTATGTTTGCTTATTCAGGTTTTTATGGTGATTGTATTATTTCTGAGGTTACTAAGATATCTCATTGCCAATCTGAAATTATACGACACAATTTTGGTGCACCAGAGATTTTGTCATTCATGTGTGGTTATTCAGGTGTTTATGGTGACAACACTATTGTGGTGCACCATAGACAATCTATTGTCATTTATGTTTGCTTATTCAGGTTTTTATGGTGATTGTATTATTTCTGAGGTTACTAAGATATCTCATTGCCAATCTGAAATTATACGACACAATTTTGGTGCACCAGAGATTTTGTCATTCATGTGTGGTTATTCAGGTGTTTATGGTGATAGCCATATTTTGGACGTTACTAAGATATCTCATTGCCAATCTGAAATTATACGACACAATTTTGGTGCACCAGAGATTTTGTCATTCATGTGTGGTTATTCAGGTGTTTATGGTGATAGCCATATTTCTGAGGTTACTAAGATATCTCATTGCCAATCTGAAATTATACGACACAATTTTTGTGCACCAGAGATTTTGTCATTCATGTGTGGTTATTCAGGTTTTTATGGTGATAGCCATATTTTGGACGTTACTAAGATATCTCATTTCCAATCTGAAATTATACGACAGAATTTTGGATCACCAGAGACAACCTTTTGTCATTTATGTGTGCAAATTCAGGTTTTTATAGTGATTGCATTATTTCGGAGGTTATTAAAGTATCTCATCGCCAATCTGAAATTATTCGAGACAATTTGGAGTAGCAGAAAGAATCTTTTTATCATTTTGTCATTTTGTTATGTTTTTTGTCATCTTTTGTCATTTTTAGAGGTTACTAACATATCTCATATCCAATCTGAAAATATATGAGACACAATTTTGTGCACCACAGACAGTCTTTTGTCATTTCTATGTGCTTATTCAAGCTTTTATAAAGATTACAGTATTTGGGGTTGTTATGAGATCTCATTGCCAATTTGAAATTATACAAGGAACAATTTGGTGTACCAGAGACAAGCTTTTGTAATTTCTGTGTGCTTATTCAGACTTTTATAGTGATTAGTTAAAAAAAAATTTCCTCAAAATAAATTTTTTAAAGAAAAACAAAGCACTCCATTAAATCAAAAGTGAGCAAAAATAAACCCAAATAAATTAGAAAGCGTGAAACTACCACTAATCAGCATCGATAAATAAATGAAACCAAAAACAAACTAAAATTAGAACTAGATCTACTTTGCATAGGCAACGTGAGGTGCTGCGGCAACCTTTGTTCGGCTTTGCCGAGTAAAGTGTTGCGAGAGCAACACTTTGGTTATGTTTCCTGGTTTTGGTTTTGTAAGGATCTTAAAATAAATACTAGATGCACCAACTCGCAAAAGTGGCAAACCCCTCATTGCAACTAGAAAAAGTTGCAGACCCTTCATCGCTTAAGGTGAGTTTAGCCTAACAACCAATTTATACTTACAAGTCCCCTACATGTCTTACCACTGGAACCAAATTGGTCTTACCATCAAATACACCGGAAACAAATAATAGGTACACCAAATAGCAAAATTTGCGAAACCCTCATTGCCGAAGATGATTATGAGCTGACAGTCGCCTGTTGCTTAAAAATCCCCTATATGTCTCACAATTGGTATCGGCCTATTTTTGGTTCTAGTATATACCTTACAACTGAAGTTGTCAACCCATTTAAACTCAAACTGGTATATCTCATGAAGGAATTTTTTGACCAAAAAATGGATGACATGTACTTTGATCAGCTCATCAAGAGCTATCTATTACCATCGAAAAAAAAATCTATCTGTCTTAGTTCAAAAGTTGACTTTTTTGCCGTAAGCCAAGCTTCTAAAGTCATCTTTTAGAAAGTAGCAAAAGATAAACTCTAACTTATTTAGCAATGAGAGAACTTTTAAATTTTAAGAGGCACATCTGATATCATTTCTGTATCGGCCTACTTTTGGTTTCAGTGTGTACCTTACTACTAAAGTTGTCAACCCCCTTAAACTTTCAAACTGGTATATCTCATGAAGGAATTTTTCTACCAAAAAATGGCTGACATGTACTTTGATTAGCTCATCAAGAGCTATCGACTGCTGTCAAAAAAAATTTATCCTGTCTTAGTTCAAAAGTTGACTTTTTTGCCGTAGGCAAAGCTTGTAACGTCATTACTTAGAAAAGAGCAAAGGATAAACTCTAATTTTTTTAGCAATGAGAGAACTTTCAAAGTTTAGGAGGTGCATCTGATACCATTTCTCTACCGCAATCCCAAGTGCGAAAAACCGAATGAGAAACGAGTAGAAACACAAGCAAAAACCATCCTTTTTGACCCCAGCAAAGAGTTCTACGAAGATTTTGATAATGCAAAATCATATTCATCGATCCGGCCTAAGGTCTACACTTTCCACAAAAACCGTAGAGGTTATACCCTTACCACTTTCTAGGAATAAGCTGAAATCGGGGTTTTAGGAAAAAACACGACAAAACCAAAGTTTTGCTCTCGCTACACAATAAACAATCGAGTCAAACTCAAAACGAGCAGAAATTAAGATGAGTAGGGCTTGAGACCTCTATGCCTTCCCAATCCTAGAACATTGGCATTTGTTGAAGCATGGAGGGTCATAGAATCATGGAGAGGTTCCCTCTCTGAATACCTCATTAGCACGTAATTTATTCATATTGGGGGGGGGGAGTCGTGGAGTAGTACATGGGACCCTCTGAAGGTTGGCCTATGTCGGGGCTCTGGGTTGGTAGGGGTATGGAGCATCACAAGTTCCTTCTCAAATTCCATGTTGAATGATTCATGTGGTGAAATGTTCGCTAACATAAAATTCATTCATGTTGGGAGCTCCCTGGAGGGATTGCATGAAGGACCTCCTAAGGTTGGCCCGATTAGAGGAGGGTCAATTTTAGACTAGATCTGTCGGATAAATTCCTTTAAGAGCAATTCTTTCAAGTTTTATTGGACACGGTTTGGCTGGTATTTATATGTCACCGTAAGAAAATAGGTAATATTAAAGGTAAAACTTTTGACCTGATCAAATATCCAAGATTCAGGTCAAAACCCGATGGATTACAAAATTAATGTATCAATTTATACCCGTTCTCGAAAACTCTCCATGCTTGGATGAGATTAGCTTCAAAGGGATATTTCTGCAGAAAATTCGAATCAGATCATGCGTTCGCAATAAGATAAAAAGTTAAAAATTAAATGGTCATCTAAAAAGGGCGAAAAGTTAATGGGACTTTTCACTCTGAATTCACTCTGAAATCCGATTTTTCACATGGAATCTATAGAGAATACTAAGTAAAACACGTTTCTATGATTCAAATATGTTCCACGCAACCAGAGAGCTCTTGTCTTGGTTAAGAAAGAACCGTCTCAATGAAAAATTCCAAACAGTGTCACGGAGCAGCCACGTCGTGCCAAGTTAGGAATGACAATAGGTGCCAGACGGTACCATGGGCCAGTCACTGAATGCTATAGGCCTTGAATTGACATGGATTATAATGAGGGGTTGGCTTACAAAAATATAAACAAGTGGAGCTAAATGTTCATTTGTTTTAATGTGTGAAAATGATTAAAGTCCGATATAATCTTCAACTCAACTAGTTGAGTTGAAGATTATACTAGTTGAAGATCAACTAGTTCAGTCTTCAACTAGCTTTCATTCAGTGCGGACGAACAAAAAATAACATTTTTCTGGATATTACCTTGCTTTTGAAGCGTGAACATAAGCTAAATTAGACGGATTATTTTTTCAAGTTACAAGGATAAACTATTATGAAAGTGTAAAGATTGAATCTCATTATCTACGTCACTCGTACAAATACCGATCTACCTGTGTTTGCTGAGAAATTGTGCAAAAAAGATTGGATTTGTTTGTTTTGCTAATTAATGGATTATCTGACGTTGAGTCTGGAACTGTGTGTGAACTGGATTTATTTCATGGGATGCAGCCTAATAGACTAGTACATAACGCTATATTAAATTTTGCCGTGCGGGCGAAATCAAAAGGTAATGCAAATGCCGATATTATCAAAACTGGTTGCGATTTTTTCGCCGACGATTTGGTGAGCGAAGCGAAGAAAACAATTTGGTCTGTGGCGAATTATGCTACTCGACCAAGTGAAAGGCTGAAAGTTGCTGATACATTTGCAGACATTTTGAAAGTTTTAGACTACTGTGATAAGAATTCAGTGGAACTGCCGAAGTTTGTCATATACGAACCGGACGAAGTCCCCACAATTCCTGGCGAGGCAAGCGCTACGTTAACCCGCAAGGTAAATGATTTATGTCTAGAATTTAAGAATTTTGTGTCTATGGCTAAAGCAGAGAGCCTATGTTGCCGTTCAGCGAGTAGTGTCCCAGGCCCCGCCAACCCTGTAACAGTCAATCCCCAGACATCCTATGCCGTTGTTCTTAAAATGCCAAAGTCTCTTGATAATCCCATTGCTCGCAAGCAGTTTTTGGATACCATCTGCCCCAACTCAGCCGAAATAAGTGAGCTAAAAAAGGTGAGACAGGACTGGAAATTATTCGTCAAGTCCAAATCTTCTGCTGAAAAGATCGCTGAGAAAATGAAAGTTAGTAAGCCTGAGGTCTCTGCCATGCTCAAAGAGAAAATGTTTATTGCTGTTTTGAAAAAGGTTCCACCTAGTATGACCCAGACTGATATAGAATCCCTTGTTCCATGTGCATTAAAAGCAATAGAAATCGGTAGCTTTGAGCGCTCCAAAGTGTTCAAGCTGTATTTCGGGACCAGTAAGGATCTCGAAGACTTTCTTGCAGTCTCAGTCCGAATCGGTTATGAGAAGCTGCCTGCTGAAGAATTCAAATTTCTCCCGAAAAGATGTTATTCGTGCCATAGAGTTGGTCACTTAGCGACTAATTGCGTATTGACGCCTATATGTGGTCGTTGTGGTGCTTCTGATCACACATCCACGAAGGATAATTTGTGCACTAAAGATATGTACTGCATTATATGCAAAAAGAAAGGCCATACATGCTATAACATAAGATGTCCGGCTAATAAAGCGATAATCAATATGAATTCCCTACCAAAATGAATCTAGAACCCGCTTGTGCTAAGCATGCAGTTGCAACGTGGAATTTAAATGGAAATATCCTTAACTGGTCTATTTTTATCGAGGACCTTCTTTCAAGATATGATATTGTGTGTTTGCAGGAACATTTTGCAACCTCTCTCAGCCTTCCGTTATTGAACCTGTCACCAAACCATCAAGTTTTTACAGTTGCAGCCAAACGCTCTAGCACTCATGGCCGGCCATCTGGTGGCCTTGCGACTTACGTTAGATCCTCTCTATCAACTTCTATGTTTGACTCGGCATTAGACTTTCTCGCTATCAAAATGCATGATATTGTTATAGTGAATGTTTACCTCCCTACGGACTATCGTGATGATCGATCAGATAGACAGTTTGCCATAAGTATTGCAAGGCTATCCAAATGTATTGATAAAATAAAAAAGCATGGACTTTTGTGTCTGATAACAGGTGACTTTAACTGTGATCTTGAAAACCCGAGCGGCAACAACAGTTCAAGTTCTAATCGTGCTAATATGTTACTCGGTATGTTAGGTGATGAATTTATACTCGCGTCTAAGAATAAGAATTTTTCATATATTCATAATTCGGGAAGTATGTCAAACCTAGATCATGTTATGCACACTCAATCACTTACACCGAGTGAGGTTCTTGTTTCTGATTCAAATTTTACATCTGACCATTTTCCATTGTTTTTCAATATTGATTTAAATAGTAGTGTTCCGCCTCCTCCTGGAAGGCTCCAGAAGCGTCCTTATTTTGTTTGTGATTGGAAACGTGCGTCTATGAGTTCATTTCAGTCGACTTGTGATGAACTTGTTTCAAAAATCCGCGTTCCTTTTGATCTGCTGATGGTTAGTTCTAAGAACCATCCGGCGGAATCACGAATTCGGTTGAATATTTATTGTGGTGAGCTTGTGCACGCATTACGTCTCGCTGAACAATCAGCTGTACCATTTAGACGGGTGTGGCCTGGTACCGAAGTACCAGGCTGGTCTGCAAATGTTAATCTTCAAAACGCGTGTAGTTCGGCAAAATTCTGGCTTTCGGTTTGGCGTGAGGCTGGATGTCCTCGAGACGGGTGGGTGAATAAGCTTCGAATTCATAGTAAACGTAAATTCGCGAAAGAACTTTCACTACACCGTAGTGCAATTATTCGTTCTTCATCTCAGGCTATCCTTACCCACCCAAATAAACTTTGGTCTTCATTGTTTAAAGAAAGATCTCATGTAACAATGACCTCAATATCTCGAGATAATTGGGTTCAGCATTATAGAAATGAATTTTCGGCTCCTGATATCAAGCTACAAAAAAGCTTCGGTGTGAAACTGGATGATTTCTTCTCACGAAAGCGAGAAGAAAACAGTCCGGGTATTAAAATTACGAGGTGTTCTATCCGTTCTGCTATTAGAAAACTAAAAAAAAAGAAATCGCGCGGTTGTGATGGTATATCAATTCAGCACCTGCTGTTTTGCAGCGAGCTGTTCCTTGAGCACCTTGCCCTGCTTTTTCAAATAATTTTTAACCTGGGTATAGTGCCTGATTCTTTTTCAATAGGAATATTAACACCTGTGCCTAAAAAGGGAAAGCCACTTAGCCAGTGCTCGTCTTTCCGACCTATAACTGTGGCTACAGTTTTTTGTAAGTTATTTGAGGCACTTATTGTCGATGAACTGCGGTCGAAATGCACAGTCCCAGACCATCAATTCGGTTTTCAGCCTAGTCTTGGTAGTGGTCACGCTCTTTCTGCTCTTGTTTCGGCTTTGATAGATGCTGAGAAAAGCGGTGAGAGCATAGCTCTCGCTGCACATGATGTCAGAAGGGCCTTTGATTCACTAATTCATGAGCAGATTATTTTAGATATGGGCCTAGTAGGTGTTGATCCAAGTATGTTAAACCCTTTATATGATATGTATAAAAATTTAAAAGCTAGGCTTAAGCTACCAATAACACCAAACCTGACAAATAACCCGGTACTCCCCGTTGAAAAAGGTGTAAGGCAGGGTGCATTGACATCACCTACCGCATTTAATAACAGCATCGTTAAACCACATTCTAAGTCAAATCTGACATACATTCTGAGAGGAATTGATCTATCGTTAATAAGCTATGCAGACGATGTACTTAATTTGAGCCGCCTCCTTCACGGTTTAGAGGAGAATTTTATCCAGCTTCAAGTAGAATATGGAAAAATAGGCCTTCAGTTTAACGAAAAGAAATCTGATGTGTTATTATTTAATGCTAAGCAAGGGTCTGCTGTTGATGTTAGGCTGGGTGGTGCTACTGTTCGGCTTGCCGAATACATAGTTTATTTGGGGATCCCTATTGGTCGGTCTATGCTTGAAACACGTCATCTTTTGCAGAGTCATCTGCAGAAGCGGATCTCTTTAGCGTATAGCCGTGTTGTAGTTTATAAGCGTCAGTTTGATCGGCGGATTTTGGCCCATCTATATAATGCAATGGCACTTCCTCATTATCTGTATCTAAGTCCCTTTTGGAGGATTTTCCAAAAGGAAGATAAGAAAAAATTGCGGTCTACATATTATAAATATGCAAAGTACCTCTTACGGCTTCCACCATGGACAAGTAACCGTATTGTGACAAGTCGGTATGGGATCATCAACCCTAATGAAGCAATATTAGCCCAAATCGCCAGATATAACTCTAAAATTGTTACTCATCCTTGGGCAATTATTTTGAGGCAATAGGTTTTTTATTTTTTGTAGTTAGATACTCATGTGTTCTTTATTTTTCTTGTGTGTTGTGTATTCTTCTGTAGTGAGTTTTTTTTTTTTTTTTTTTTTTTTTTTTTTTGATGGGAATTAAATATGCATGTATGTATGTATGTATTCCTGTACAGTGATATTTAAAGTTGTATGTATGCAAAAGCGGTTCAGTGCTTCATCGAATGTTCTTTATAAATTATTCCATTGTTGTGATGTTTCTTTCTTTTTTTTTTTTTCATATTCCTTTTTTTTTGTCGTTTTGTCTGTATACTCCGTCTCTGTTTACTTTGTATTGTATGACGGGTTAGAAATAAAATAAATAAATAAATAAATAATTGACCTAAAAAAAACACAAAATATTTAATTACACAAATTTAAAACATGATCTATATCAAGAAATTGGCTGAAAACGAATAAGTGATGATGATAGAAGCAACAGGGTAGCATGAATCAGCCATAGAGTGCCACGGAAAGCTGCAGTTCCAATTAGTGCCACAGAACAGTGCCATGGGGACGTGAACCGCCTTGGAATATCACGAGGGGATGGCTTACAAAAACAGACCATTGGAATTAAAGCACCATTTTTATCAAGAAAATGTCTGAAAATGCATTAGAAATGATAATAGGCACCTATGAGTACCCTGTGCCAGCCACAGAGTGCCATAGGCCGGGTATTACCATGGAGTATCATGAAGGGCTGGTTTGCGAAAACATGAAGAAATGGAAATTAAATACGTATTTTCTTCAAAAAATTTATGAAAATGCTTAGGGGGTAATATGATTGACTTGTAAAAAAAAAACAATAATTTAAAGCAAGATTTATATCAAGAAAATTGCTGAAAACGCTTAAGTGATTATGATAGATGCCACAGAGTAGCACGGGTCAGCCACAAGTTCCACATAGTCATAAACTGCCATGGGGGATATCAGAATGGGTTGGGACTGTCCTGGACTGTAATGATCCATTTGATAAGGGCCATAAAGCCAGATGTCACTTGGGCCACAGATTACCATGTGTCATGAACAGTAATGGTCCATGGATGGTAATTAATTTCTTATTATCTCATCCAATAGTTTCATCATTTGCTTCAATAGGGTAATCCCACAGAAAAATGAATCAGGTCTTGAGTTTGTAATAAAATAAAATTACGAATTGAATGGTCACCTTACGAGTAATCATAGTACACTTACAAAAAACCGTGTCGTCGTCTAGGTCGCGTCAAACAGTTAACAGCAATGGACTTTAAATTTCCTTATCCCTTTGATTACCATAGGGAAGTATCACCTATTAACCTGAATTCTGATGTTTTCCAATAAATTAAAAAAAAAATACTAAGTAAACGCGTCTCTATTATTGAAAAATGGGCCACGCCATTAAAGAGGCATAGTCCAGGTTTTTTTAAAAAAAGGTTTGTCTTCATGAAAAGCTCGACCACCTCTGGGCAATAGACTAAATACACAATACCACTCATATAAAACCATCATCCTAATTTAAATTTCCATAAATATGATGTGCCAAACCTATTTCCACAAATCGATTGCTCCATCTCTCCCTTCCAGTAAAAATGATTTTCCTAGAAATTCAAACACTTGTAGTGTGCCAAGTACATTGTGTGACGAGGTCGCTTGAATTTTCAGGAGAATGGAGTGAAAAACAGACCTCATTGACAAAGTCGTTTGAATTTCCGTATTTAAATATTAGACCAAGGTTTTGAAACGACTCAAAGAACGTCTTGTAGAAAAATATCTTAAAAAGGTCTTGAAATGTCTTTAAAAACGTCTTGAAGACCTTCTTGAAGAAAAATGTCTTTCTAAACATCTTGAAATGTCTTGAAATATGGCTTGAAGAACGTCCTGAATAAAAACTTCTTGATGTGAAAAACAAGCGAGATTTGCAAGACGTTAATTTTTTGTAAATAAGAATGATTCAAAATCGAAAAAACATTTTCCTTGTTAAACATTTTACTAAGTCACCACTTCTCTCTCTAGGGGATCATTTTTTTACATCCGAGATATTCCCCACTTGATTAGCGTCTTGAAGAAGGCCCTGAGGGGAAAACATCTTGAAGAAAAAGCAATATTGAAGAAATACATCTCCTAAACTATTACGTAACAACCACGTGTGAACAAAAACCTCTCCTAGGATTTATGCATTTTCAGTATCTTTTCCTAGAATTAATCCATTTTTATTCCCTCAATTAAACATTGATCCCATGAATAAGAGCCTAAATACTGTACATTAATTACGATGAAGCTATTTGAATCACTCAAATTAAGCTGAATACATTCACCCTTTAGATGGAAGGGTGGAGGACTAGCCAAAGTGTTAAATCTCGCGCTCCCTCTCATCTGTCGGTATTGGCAAGTTAAGATCATGGATACCCCGTAACAAAGTTACGTAACGCATCAAGCAATGGAAACAGTAGAAAATATTTTATAGACGGTGATATCCCGGGAAAAGGGCATTTTCAGCGTAGCGAATATTATACTTGGAAAGAGGGTCATTCAGTGAATTGAATGGAACAATTCGTTTTCTGTTTATTTTTAAGGTGTCTCCTGTCCACTAGGTTGAGCTAAGAAAGCTCATGCTTACCACCCTACCGAAACAAAATCTACAAATAAATACCATTGCAATACCGTTTCCGTGCTTTTAACAGATGCCAAGTTTATTTAGCTCTGAACAGAAGACAAAAACCTTACCATTTCGTTCGAGTCGGTGATGGAATCGTCACGAATCTGGGCAGCAGCTACACTTACTGATACGAACTGTATCAAGGTAAGGATAAATATACTAATGGTAAATCCATCGCTATAAGGTAGTCTTGTGAACATATAGATGGAGCTTGTGATGGCTGTAGACAGAGAGAGTAAAGCGACCAAAATATAAAATAGGAAGAGAGCACTAGAATTAAAAGTAAATTAGGAATTAAGGAAATATTAAATTCAGAGAAATGAAGAAAAGAAAATAGCTGAGGCTGAGAAAAGAAATAGTTCCCGAAATTGTAAATAACAGAAAAAATATTATACAAGGCCTTAACATAAACCGATAATAAAACACAAATCTTATCAACACAAAGTTGGTGAAACAAAGAATCTAAATCTACATAAAGGGTCCTAAAATCTATGGTTACCACCTCAGTTCAACAGGAACCATGAAATTCGAATCTGTCAAACAGTTGGTGGCAACGCATTGTGAGTAAAGAGCGCCCCGGTTCAATAGTAAGCTAAGCTCTAAAAAATAGAATTTTGATACAAGTAGATATATCAAAAAAATTAGATTTTTATGTTGATTTCACATATGCAAGTTTCATTAAGTTTAGTCTTGCACATCAAAGGTTACGAGCATGAGAAAATTTGCCTCATTTTCAAAAACAGTAGTGAACACCCCTAAAAGTCACAGAATCCTAATGAAAATCACATCACCAGATTTAACGCATTAAAGAACCCTACTGTAAAGGTTTCAAGCTTCTGTCTGCAAAAATATGGAATTTTGTAAATTTTTTCTCTCTTTCTTTTTGCCAGAAGAAAGAGCATGGATGCTTGTTTATCTGTTTTGTTTTTTTTTTATTTTTTTTTCCAACGTGACCGTATCAGCCCATTGGTCCTAAATATCGTGACAGGTCTCATTCGGACGGAAATATTGAAGGGCAACTAGACCCCTTCCCCCAACCCTTTTTTCCAAAAAATCATCCGATTAAAATTTTGAGATAGGCATTTTTTTATCATAGTTGAAAAGCCCCATAAATATGCCTTTTATTATAACATGAACCCCCCCCCCCCCACAGCCCCAGAGGAAGGTATTTAAATTACAAAATTGCCAATTGTTTAGGCGTAGTATTTGTTATTGGGAATCATGCATAAATTTTAAGGTGGGAAGACGAATTTTCTGCTGAGGGTTTTTCCATGGGGGAACTTTCCATGGGGAGGGAAGATTCTAGGGGGTGAACTTGTCAAAGGAAATTATACACAGGGGGAAATTTCCTGAATTCTTATACAAAAATCTTTCTATATTTCTTACTCTCTCTCTTTTCCGTCTCCATTTTACGCCTGGAGTTTAATCAATTTTTACGCGTAGAGTGGAGATAATTGCCGTGTGTAAACTTTCATCGGGATTGAATTATCTAGAAAACATATCCGTGGGGAGGGTTCTCCATGGAGATGGGGCCAGATTTTCTTCTATTAATAAAAAAAAAAATCAGAAATTAAACATAAAAAACAAGTTTTTCAGTTTAAAGTAAGGAGCAGCATTAAAACTTAAAACAAACAGAAATTTTTACATTAACGAAGCGGGCTGCCTCCTCCTCAAGACCTTGCTTTTGCTTACGCTAAAGTTTGAATTGTGTCCCAATTCTTTAGGGACAACTCCTGAAACACAGAGTTCGTTTAATTGGAACAATATGAAGCTTTTATTTCGAAAGCACTAGAAAACTTTAGCGTAAGGATGAGGCAACGCCCTTCGTATAGGGAATTACGGGCTGGTACGGGATAAGGAGTAGAACTGGGTAGGCCTTTTTAGATGACAAAGAGGTACTGCGTCAAGCGGCAATAGCTACAACTACTTCTGCTGGGTATAGCTGAACTACGGCATCAATGTTCGCTTAGTTTCCTTTCGTTTGATAAGTGAACCTGGTGAATTTGCTGTTATTTGCTGTTGGATTGCAACTTTTATTGATGTGTAACCAAGGTAAGGTCAATACACTTCTTTGTGTTACAACTATAGTAAGTCAAACTTGTAGTTTGTTCAATGGGCTTTGTTTAGTCACCTTATAGTATCTTTACTTGAAATTTTTGCGTGGCCATAACATCCCAATAATAAGACGTGTTTCTGGGGCGGAACGGGTGGGGGAAATGGGGAATTACCAATTCCTACCTGCATTATTTTTGATCTGACCAGTCGTTAAAATTGGGTCAGTAACTTTTCTTAATTTGTTTTCAGATGGTTCGTGTGTACTAGAAAAAGACAAACAGGAAATCCTTGTCTACTGAGGCAATGAACAATGCTGTTGATGCGGTTATTTCTGGTCGATGTGGCTTCCTGAAGACTTCTAATGAGCTTGAGATTCCCCAAACTACTCTTGAAAGATACGTTAAGATTACAAGGAAAATCCTGAGTGTGTGATTGTTAAAACTGCTGGGAAGTTTCAAGCCGTGTTTACCCAAGAATAGGAACTTGAGCTTGTGACGTAGGCTACTTAAAAACTATGGAGACACGGTTATTTAGTCTGACCATGAAGAACTTACGTACCTTAGCTTACCAGTTATCTCAAAGAAACGCCATAGCTCATAGATGTCGAAATGAAATAGCTGCTCAAGACTGGGTCAACAGAATTTTTAAGAGAAATCCTATTCTGTCTATTCGTAAGCCCGAGTCAACATCTGGTGCAAGAGCTATGGGATTTAATAGAATGGGTGCGAATAGTTTCTTTTTCACTACTCACTCAATTGGTTGATAAGCACAAACTTACAGCGTCGCAGATATTTAATTGCGATGAAACTAGTGTTTCAGAGATCCCTAAGAACCATTCAAAATTCATTGCTTGTAAGGGTTAACAACGATTTGGTGCAGTAGCTTCTGCACAGGGGGGGGGGGACCGTAACTTACCTTATTTGCAAGTCTCCGAGTGGATCATACATGCCCCAAATGTTATTTTTTCCGAGGAAGAAAATGCAGAAAGATTTTAAGCTGGGACTATCTCCAGGGAGTTGGGCCGATGTTCACAGCCTTGTAGCCTTTCGTAGTATTTTCTAAGGTATCAAAGGAGTTTCCAGTTCTTCTCATATTAGAAGGACATTTCACCCGCACCAAGAACCTAGAGGTCATAGACTATACAAGAGATAATGCCGTTTCGTTGATGTGTTTACCCCCCCCCCCATTGTTCTCACAAGTTACAACCGCTTGATGTGTCTTTCATGAAGCCTTTGAGCCTTCACTACGCAGACAAGCTTCGATGGTTCTTAAAACTTATGCAAGGGATTGTCCAATTTCAATGCGACTTCTAATTCTCTTAAGAAAAACGTTCAATCAAGAGAATTCCAAGATAATTTTTAAACATTGGCCTGTGTTACAGCCTATAGAAATCTTTAACATTATCTAAGACTTTTTAAATATGCGGCAGGCTTCTAATCGCAGACGATTTGCTATGTTTTCTTCAAAAGCCATTGATTTCCGCTACAATTCAATTATTGTACATCTGAATTAGTTAAAATGGATTCTAAAATCTGAGAATTCAGTAGCCCGAAACCCACTGGGTTTGCTTTGTCTTCCTGAAGGAGGTAGTATAAGACCGCGTCATACAGCACTTGGCACGCGGCATCGAACTTCCAACCGGGATTTCTCCTATTTTTACTCTTTTATTTTTTCTTCTTAAGATTTTTGAATTGTTGTAATCCAAATTGTTAAACATATATGTAAATATTTTGCAATCATCAGTCTTTTCATACGGCTATCCATTCAAAACAATTGATTATTACAACTCCAAATTTCTAATGACTCCAAAAGAAAATTGTTTTGAATACCCACCCCAATTTAACATACCTAAAGGATCCAGATTGACAGAATATATTAAAAGAGCTAAAACCCGGCGATTCATCCAAACTTATTCATTTGATGATTGCATTTGTATTGAACACATTGGATAATCGATTTTTTTTAAAATTATAAATTTGATCTATGAAAAATTTGAATTTTTTATATTACTTGAAGGGAAAATAAAATAGGCAAGTCATATTTGGGACTTAATTACTTACGTTTGAAAATTTACTTCTTCGTTTTGAAAATTTTAAAACTGATATTGTTACCATATTAAGAAGCAGCATGTATACATAAAATATGTCACTGAACTACCTCAAAAATTCTTGTTTTCGAACTTATATAATGATAGCTCTATAAGCTAACATTTAAGTAGGACAAACCTTAGGAATCCTGTCTTTAGCATAGGGAACCAATAGTTACTCTAATTTAGTACTAGTACGGTTATGCTAATGAAATCCAGAGAATATTGCATAGCATTCAAATGGCCTGAGGGGTTTCAGCTCTGTACTCCCTATTGCAACACTACTTACGTTTTAAATATTTTCGCTTGTATGTCAATTAAACTGACAATCCAAGGGTCATTTTTTTTCAATAGAGTGACCGTTGTGTTCTTGTCTTGAGAAGGCATAGGGCTATCAGCCCTACTCGTGTTAACTTCTGCTCGTTTTGAGTTTTAGCCGGCTATTTATTGTGATTTCTGTTTGTTTTGAGTTTCATATATTTATTAATAGTGATTCATGGTAGTTCTACGCTTGGAAGATTATTTGACTTTATTTCTGGTCATTATTGGCCCAACGGAGAGCTATACTTTTCTTTGAAAAACTTGTTTGCGGAGAAAGTTTTCTAAATGAATTAAAACAAAAATTCTCGAGGAAGAACTGTTATTTGTATTTAGTGGAAAGGCAGTGTGGTCTTCAAAAATACTTAAACATTCAATCTGTCTATACCATTTAATAGATGTCAAGAAAGGGTCACACGATGGTTTAAGGGGAGGAATTTAGGAACAGTGGAACCCGTTGAGGCACTTGACTACTCACTATCCTTTTGTTTTCTTAAAAGGTGACTTAATCGTGCATTTTCTTGATTTTTAGTTTTCGTAGATATCCATTTTTTTTTTATCCTTTACTAGTTAGTCAGTTTTTACTTTGTTTTTCGAGTTGTTTTTACACAGATGCTCTGTCGTATTTACTACTGAGGAAGGACGTTCAATATATCCTTAATTGTTTGTTTTTTCCTTGTTTACACTCCCCTTTTATTCTTTCCTTATACTTTTTACATTATTCTTTTCCTCCTCTATCTTAATGGTCTAGTTCCATATTATCTTGTCAAAAAACCAGCGAACATTCTTCTATGAAATGTCATACAAAGTTTAACTTTTTCTCGTCTACCCTACCTTATCCTATTCAAAACTTATCTCTTTATATATATACTAGCTGTTGGGGTGGCGCTTCGCGCCACCCCAACACCTAGTTGGTGGGGCGCTTCGCGCCCCCCCCAAGCCCCCCCGCGCGCGTAAGTCGTTACGCGCCATATTAGTTACGCGCCATTGTAGTTGTGTCCCTGTGTCCCACCTTTGAATAGAGATAGATATAAATATATGTTTTTAACTACGTAAAACATGCGAATATACAACATTCTTCGCTGTCCCATTGTCTGTGCATATAAATAGATTGTCAGGTTTACTGACTCTTGAACATGCAACATATAATTGTCCATGGGAAAAACAATCCGTATTCAGATCTATACCTCATTATTCTAATGATGTGTCCCTGTGTCCCGGTCGTCATTTATATTCCCTGTGTCCCGGTCGTCATTTGTGTCCCGGTGTCCCAGTTTGTAATTTCTCTTTGAGTGTCCCGGTCGTCATTTATATTCCCTGTGTCCCGGTCGTCATTTGTGTCCCGGTGTCCCAGTCTGCAATTTCTATTCGAACAATCCCTGTGTCCCGGTCGTCATTTATATATCCCGCCTGTGCCCCCGGCGTCCCCGTTGTAGTTGTGTCCCTGTGTCCCGGTCGTCATTTATATTCCCTGTGTCCCGGTCGTGATTTGTGTCCGGGTGTCCCAGTCTGTAATTTCTCTTTGAGGTTCCCGGTCGTCACTTATATTCCCTCTGTCTCGGTCGTCATTTGTGTCCCGGTCTGTAATTTCTCTTTGAGTGTTTTTTCTTTTTAGTTTTTTTTTTTTAGTTTTTTACCTTTGTTCTTTTTTCAGTTTTCTTTTTCTTCTTTATTTTTCAGCGTCACTATGACGAACCTTTGTTTTTTTAACTTAAATCTGGTAGGCATTGATGACCTTATCCAAGTCAAAATCCCAAACCCAATCATCATCGCTATCATTTTCAGTTTTGATATGTTTTGACTCTCGCTGTCCAGGTGGATTTTCATCTAACTACACGGTTTTGCGTTCTTTAGCCGCAAGCCTGTTTTCTTGCTGTTCTTGTGATTCCCCGGCACGCTTTCTTTTCTTACTTTCTCTATCAGCTGCAAGCCTGTTTTCTTGCTGTTCTTGTGATTCCTTGGAACGCTTTCTTTTCTTACTTTCTCTATCAGCAGCAAGTTTTTTGGCATAAACTCTTTGAGCAGCTTCCTCGGCTGTTGCCATTGTAGGTTCTTCAGTCATTTTACAATTAAACATTTGTCTGTGAACAAATGTCTGAAATACCATTAATGACGTCACCGTCAAAGCAAAAATGACGACAACTAATTTCATGACGTCAGTCAACACAGAGACATGACGTCACCTGATCCACAGACAGACACACAGACAGACAACTTATTTTTATATATATAGATATATACATATATATATATATATATATATATATATATATATATATATATATATATATATATATATATATATATATATATATATATATATATATATATATATATATATATATATATATATATATATATATATATATATATATATATATATATATATATGTCCTATTTTGTCAATTTTTCTCCCTCTTTTCTTATAAAAACTCACGATTTTGGTAAAAAGTTATTTACTGATAGAAAATTTTTAAATTTACCTACTTTGGTAATGTAGTTATCCCATTCCTATTCAAAATGACCGAGGCAATACCAGTGCCAGCAGAAAGAGATCCTAAAATACCAGAAATTATTGCAAGAGTTTCGTGGGCGTCCCTCCATATACTTCCAACCTTGAAAGAAAACAGAAATAGAGACATAAGAATGGTTGACAAATGAGATAGACTAAAAGATCTGATGGTGCCTGGCCCCCTGTCCTAATCCTATATGGCTGACTTTCTAACAGTTCGTGGTAACAAGCCGTAAAGAGCAAGTCAGCTCAATAGTAACGGAACCAATCCTAGAATTAAATACTTAGCCTGCAAAGTAAACAATATCCTAAATTCAACATAGAAGGTTTCACATAGATTGACAATTCACAAAAGTTAGTTCAAAAACATCATATAAAGAAACGACAAGAAATACAAGGGGGAAAAATATTTAAAAGGGCAAGTGAAAATAGTACACCAAAATGTAAAATAAGATTTCAAAACACATCTAAACTATATGCTAATTTTAAAACCGTAAAAACTTTAGCGTAAAGAGTGGGGTGTTAAGGAGGGGACAGTCCCTTTCATATACCGAGTAATGTCTGTTAGTTTTAAGTTTTAATGTCGCTCTTTACTTTCAGTTTAAAAAACTTGTTTTTTATTCTATTTTTAAGCATTTTTTAATTGATGCAAGTTTTGATTTTGGTCTCCGCACATTAATAATTTTTTCATATTTATTTTTCCATTGCTATTTTCAAAAAACGCAAAAAGAATCCTGCTCCCCCTTCATGGAAATTTTCTTCCCCTATTACAAATTCCTGTTGAAAAGTTACCCCTCAATCAGAAAAATCCCCCTGAGAGCGTCTGTACACTTCCCAATTATTATTACTATATGTAAACACTGGTCAAAGTTTGTAGCCTGCAGCCCCTCCTACGGGATCTGTGGGGGAGTAAGTCGGCCCCAAAGCCATAGTTAATAGGTTTTTCGACTATGTTGACTAAAATAGCTATCTCAGAATTTTGATCCGGTGACTTTGGCAAAAATGAGCGTGGGAGGGGGTCTAGGTGCCTTCCAATTTTTTGTCACTTAAAAAGGGCACTAGAACTTTTAATTTCGGTTAGAATGAGCCCTCTCTGGACATTCTAGGACCACTGGGTCGATACGATCACCCCTGGGAAATAAAAAAAAAACAAAAAAAACACGCATCCGTGATCTGTCTTGTGGCAAAAAAAATAAAAAAAAATCCACATTTTTGCAGATACGAGCTTGAAACTTCTGCTGTAGAGTTTTCTGATACGTTGAGTCTGATGGTGAGATTTCCGTAATTCTTTGACTTTTAAGGGGTGTTTCCCTCCTATTTTCTAGAATAAGGCTAACTTCCTCAGGCTCATTACTTTTCATGGGTAAGTCTAAACTTGAAGAAAGTTATATATTTAAAATCAGTATTAAAATGCAATTCTTTTTATGTAACTATTGTTATAAAAATTCCATTTCTTAGAGATTCGGTTACTATTGATCCGGGTTGCACCTTACAGTTTGTTATCACGAACCGTTTGAAAGTTGATAAGTGAAGAAATAAGGAGTTCGCGATTGGCCCAAATTCTGCTAAAAATAAGAAATAAATTGAGCTAATTTGTCTCATTTCTCTTCTCGGTGACTTTCAAAATGCTCATTTTTCAAAATTCTTTCAAAAGTGCAAATCTCCGTAGATCAATTCAAGGGACCAATCGAAACGAATATACAGGCTTTTTTGACATCACATTCTACACAGCACTTTCCGTGCAAGGATTATACGAAAATAACAAAGATCAATTGTGAATCATGCGGAGCGATTCATGACACAATACATCAGCGATTTACTTATATTTCCAACATAGAAAAATATAAATATAAAAAATGTGTATATTTCACGAGTAATTGTAAAGCAGAACACTTGTTCTTGTTTTTTTTTTTTATCTTTTAAATAGTTTCTTATCTTTCTTATATATTTTACTATATTTATATAGTTTCTTATCGTAGGTTCCGGACTCAAATTATTAAATAATATAAAATTGTGAATAAAAAAATATCGAAATTTCCGTGATCAAGGAACGGAGTAGGTCTTTGCCCCCTTCTAACCGAGAAACCCGCAATAAACGAAGAAATAAGAAACCCCAGAAAGAAACAAAAGCGCATAAAACAAAATCAGATACTGAGTAAGAAAGATTTTTTTCTTACAAAAAAAGTAAGACGAAATCAAAATTACTAATAGAAAATGCTTACGCCGATTCCAAAAGTAGCAATGGAAAGAATAAGGACAATCCAGGATGAATACCAAAGGTGTTTGGGCCTGAAGACAATTCCGTTGCGAAAAAGACTTTGAAAGCAAAACATCTCTGGAAAAGGGTCTACAGCAGACTGGGCGATCCTCGGAGAATTTGAATTATCCATTATCTCTCAATTTTTTACGCTAAAAAAAAAGGTTTTGTCTTAACTATAAAGGTGTTATGCGAGGTGTTACGACTTACTGTCTAACCCATTGAGCTTAGTGGGTCAATTCATTTCTCTTGCATCTTATCGGGTTCTTTTTCGACTTTTTCTCTGCTAATATTTGTTTTTATCTTTTAAATAGTTTCTTTTCTTTCATTGACTTTTCCTTTTCAAGTTTATCTTATCTGGTTCCCTCTGCTTATATTTTTCTTTTCTTTTGTATAGTTTCTTATCAATCATTCACTTTTCTTATCAGGTTTATCTTATCTGCTTCCGTCTGCTTTCATTTTACTTACTTTTGTATAGTTTATTGTCTTTCATTGAATTTTTCTTATCAGATTTATCTTATGTAGTTCCCTCTGCTTATATTATTTATCTTTTATATAGTTTCTTATCTTTCATTGACTTTTCCTTTACAGGTTTATCTTATCTGGTTCCCTCTCTTTATACTTTAATTATCTTTTATATAGTTTCTTGTCTTTCATTGACATTTCCTTATCAGGTTAATCTTATTTGATTTCCTTTGTTTAAATTTTTCTTATCTTTTATAGAGTTCATTATCTTTCATTCACTTTTCCATATCAGGCTTATCTTATCTGGTTCCATCTGCTTATTTTTTATGTAGTTTATTATCTTTCATTGACTTTTTCTTATTAGATTTTTCTTATCTAGTTGCATCTATTAATATTTTTTTTTTATCTTTTATATAGTTTCTTACCTTTCATTAACTTTTCCTTATTAGGTTTATCTTATCTGGTTCTCTCTACTTACATTTCATATTATCTTTTATTATAGTTTCTTATTTTTCATTGTCTTTTTCTTATCTGTTTTATTTTATCTAGTTCCCTCTGCTTATATTTTTTTTATATAGTTTCTTATCTTTCATTAACGTTTCCTTGTCTGGTTTATTTTATGTAGTTCCCTCTGCTTGTATTCTTTTATCTTTTATATAGTTTCTTATCTTTACTGACTTTTCCTTATTAGGGTAGAGAGTAGAAGGGGTTTATATAAGAATTATCTGAGTGATAGGTCGTATGAAAACAAAAGGAATGTAAAGAAAGTGGAGAAAGCATTAAAATATGAACTAAGGAGATGTGAAGTGGAGGCCATGGATAAAATTGCTGAGGATCTGGAAGATATGGCTAGACGGCATAATAGAGTTTTTCTTTTTAGAGCCACATAATATGGAAGATTTGGTCATAGAAGCTTCTGAAGGGACTCATTCAATTTGAAATTGAAAGTTCTAGTGCCTTTTTTATAGTTGAAGGTGATTGGAGGTCAACTAGTTCCATCTCACGCCATTTTTATCTCCCTTCCCTCTAAAGACCTCGGATCAGAATTTCGAGATATTCATTTTTTTTCAAAATAGTCTAAAGGTCAAATAACCATGTTTCCGGGGATGACTAATTCTCCAGACTCCTTGGAGCAAGGGCTGTATGTTGTACAGCTTGTCAGTTATTTGCATATAATTTTTTTTTACTGAGAAAGGGACATTTTTTACCCCAGGTCTCCAAAAAGAGTTTGGGCAATAAGCTGAACCTTTCAAGAAATACTAAGGGAGACATTGAAAAAAATCAAACTACATTATGTGTTGGCCAGGATTTACCAGTATACCCACTAGGCCCTGGCTTAGGGGCACCTAATGTCAGGGGATACAATGAATTATTACTGAATCTTCTTCTTAATAGAAACTGGAATGCATTGATCTATCCTCAAAGTGCCAGATGCACTCCACTGCCGTTTTACTTTGAAGACTTATGGCTACGCTAAAGAATGGGCTCTGATTGATTGGCTCTGAAAAAGTATATTCAACGTCAAAATCTAATATTTTAGAAAAAATAAGAAATCAAAACTTCTGTTTCGAATCTGAACTGCCTGTTTTATTTCCCAAGAATTTATAAGAGATATATTTTGCTTAGATAGTCGAAAAGATAATATAAGGTTGTATCATTGTTCAAAGTTATTTGATTTCTAAAAAGTTAAGCTTCGAAGTGAGCACATTTAGTTTTACAAATTATAAGGAACTGGCAGTCAAAACTTCAAATAGAAAGAGTAACTGAAGAAAATACATTTTTAGAAAACTAATGTAACTCTAGTTCTTAAAATATCAATATTTTATCAAGATCAGGAATTTTATCTCATCTTGAAAAGTTGCCAGGAGGATGTCAAGAAAATCGATGCTTGTTAAAATTATTCTTTATTACATTATTTTTTAATGACATTAGTTTTTTAAGTGCAGTTTGTTTTCGAATATAGAAAATTAAATATAGCCTAAATTGATCTTTAGTTAGGCAACACTTTTGGGCTGCTTTTGATATCTCTTTCGGTTGTTCCAAATTATGGAGTTTTCTTAGGAAAAATGTTTGTGTCTCCCTTAATTTTTGTGAAATAACACCGTAAATCGTCAGTTGGAAAGTTCCTCTTTTTTTAATCTTTGATTTTAACATTATTGTATTTTAGATGTTTAACACTGAACTAGACCTCACATATTTTGTTTAGAAAAAGAGATCCTTGCACTTACCTTTGCAGTAAAAAAAGGACAATAGGTTCCGTTTAATACACCATTGTCAAATCGACAAATTATAACTGCAACCTTAAGCTTTTATCTGGAATCATAAACTTTAATCAGATTTTGCTAACGGATTAGATAAGGAAATAAGAAACAATTACACATATCTATTTTGAGTGGTGATCTTACAAAAGAATTATAGTCATCTTGTGAAGCAAAGTACAAAATAATTGATGTAATTATCAAAGAATTTGAAAAAAAAATGCTGAAAAAGTCTGATTGATAATTCCAGTAGAAATATTTCAATGCGGCCGTTGTACAATTGTGGCAGACTATCTTGAAGCACAAAACAGAGTTGATAGATCATGCAAAACGGCCGTTTTACGTGAAACCGCATCAGTGGGCAGAACCGGATTTAAAGCTTGAATACTTCTAGGACCAAGCTTTTTTGCTACTCCGTGCTCACACCATAAGAAGGAGGATCAATTTTCTTTAAGAGAATAATTCTTATGATGACAATTTTTATTTTATCACAAAATAATATCACTTATGGTAATAATAAATAGAAAAATTTTTTCCACAAAATAAGTTTTTCAAGGAAAAGTAAGGAAATCCATTAAACGAAAAATGAGCAAAAATTAAATCAAATAATCTACCAAATGTAAAACATACCGCAAATCAGTATCAACAAATAAACTAAACCCAAAACGAACCGAAATTACAATAAATAATCGAGTCAAACTCAAAAAGAGCAGAAATTAACGTGACTAGGGCTTTGCCCTTAACTGAAAAAAAGTGCAAATGAATGTGCATTGTCAGTTTAATACACATATGCATAAAATTTATTCTTTAAATTTTTAATAACTTTTTAATTATTAAAGTTATAAAAGTGATAACATTTTTTTTTAATTTCAGCAGAGTGCAAATCATCTTCATACTTTTTTAAAAATAATTTACTTTTAGAAATTAATAATTAAATTTTCAGCTATGATTAACTCTTAATAAAAAATCCACGCACAAAACAAAAGAATGTACATTTTAATGTTGTCCAATATGACAAATATTCACCAATCCAAATAAACGAAAGTTTTTACCAAATCAGCAAAAACGTGTTTTCTCTTCGGTATATGAGACCAAAACACCAATCGAAATTTGAGTTTTTTGTTTTGTTTTTCCATTTTTTTAATATTTAATTTTTGATCGTTTTCAAATCATGTCGGATATCCCCCCTTGGTGAAAAACTTTCCCAGAAAATCCTTCCAACCCACTGAAAAGTTACTACCGTACAAGATTCTCCCATGGAGAATTTCACCCATGGAAATCCGCCCTGATGTAAAACTCCTCGAGACAGTCCCAACTTCGCTGAAAATTTTCACCAGAACATCTCCATATATTAAATTTAGCTGGTAAAGACAAAGTAAGACAAAAAGAGTTTCGAAGAATTCTGGCAAATTCCTTCAATGAAAAATTTCACCTGAAAAGCTTACCCCCGGGAGCTTCCCACCCACGGAAAAGTTCCAATGCTGTAAATTCTCCTAAGTAGGAAGATTGGAATCCCAGCCCACCCACAAAAAAAATCTGTAACAAGTCCAAATAACAATTACTATACAAAAAAAGCTAAATTGCGTAGCTTACAGCCCTTTTCCTAGATCCTGTATAGGATCATGTTATCCCCATAGGTATAGTTATTAGACCTTTGAATTATGTTGAACAAAATGGTTATCACAAAATTTTGAATGAGCCACTTGGGGGAAAAAGAGGCAAGGAAAGGGGGCTAGCAGCCCTCCAACCTTTTAGGTTGGAGTTCCATTGCCCTAAAAAGTTCTAGTGCCCTAAAAAGGGCACTGGAACTTCAGATTTACAATCAAATCAGAAAAATAACACAAAATAAAAAAAAGAATTCAAAATTGAACATTTTTGTAGGAGCTTGAAACCTCTACAATAGGGTTTTCTGATTTTCTGAATCTGATGTTGGAATTTTCGTTAAGATCATTGACTTCTGGGTTGTTTCCCCCTTTTATCATAAATTGGGCAAAGTTTCTCAGGCCCAAAACTTTTTATGGGGAACACTAAACTTGATACCCATACATTCTTATCAGAAACAGAAAATATATTCTCTTTATGTATTAATATAAAGTTTTTCCACAAAAAAAGTTTATCAAAGAGAAGTAAAAAGCTCTATTTAGCTAAAACCGATTAGAAATGAATTGAAATAATCTTCCAAGCGTAAAACTACCAAAAACCACAATCAATAAATAAATGAAATTAAAAATTAACAAATATTGCAATAAATAGCTGAGTCAAACTCGAAACGAGCAGAAATTAACATGAGTAGGGCTGATAACCCTCATGCCTTCTCAAGAAGAGAACATAAATTGCGCTTCACTATAAAAAAAAAAGTGGATTTTCAGTTTAATTGACAGATACTGGTATTTATTCCTTAAAAGTTTTGATAATGTTTTATTTATGGAAGTAAAAAAATTAAAAATATTCAAAATGTATTTTGTTACAGTAAGGGCAAATAATATTATGCAGACGGCATGAGGATTATCAACCCTACTTATGTTAATTTCTGCTCATTTTGAGTTCGACTCAGCTATTTAGTGTAATTTCTGTTCGTTTTGAGTTTATTCATTTATTGACAGCGGTTTGTGGTAGTTGTACGCTAGGAAGATTATTTGACTTTATTTCTGCTCATTTTTGGCTAAATAAATCTATATTTTTCTTTAAAAAAACTTGTTTTGTTGAAAAAGTTTTTTAAAGTAGTTTCTCTTAATATTTTATAATTTTTGTTAAATATTTTATATCTTTATAGTTATTTTCTATAAGAATCCAAAGTTTAGGTTGATATTTGTATGTTGGAGAAACTTTTTCTACAATATTTAATCCAAATAAAACTTGAAATTATTCCCAAAAGATTCGATTTATGCTCTGTAAAAACCTGGATACACTTATACTTTTCAACTATTCTACTTTCAAATGAGTAAAACTACTCATCTACTTACTTTTTTTCATTTTATGCTGTATTTTTGGAGTTGCTTTCTCTTCCCTGAAGCAAACTTTCGAAAAATATCTCGGAAATTCTTTGCATGCTTGAATTCTTTCCTCTATAAACGATTTTATTCATTTCGATCTTATTTGACTCAGTAAACATAGTTGATAAACAGGCACCTTTTTCGTACGCATTTGATTCTAGCTTCAAATTTCAGAAAAAAAACTATGCAGTAAGTAGTAAGTATTGTAGTAATCTATAATTGTAGTAATCTAGTAATCTATAAATAGTAGTAAGTATTGTAGTAATCTATGTAGTAAGTATTACCGACTGAAAATGAAAAGATATATGAAACTGTAATGATAACTCTGTATTCTTGATGCTTTCGAATTAAAACGAAATCCAAACCCGTAGGGTGAATTTCGTCAGTTCAGAAAATTTATATAATGGAAAAAGAAGCTTACAATCAGAGAAATTTAAGATGAAATAATTATTTGATTCTCTAATAAGTGATTCTTGTGTTACTCTTTAGTTCTAAGTCATGAGGTGTCAAATAAGGAATTTCATCTGAATTAAGAAATGTTGACGTTCATTCAATTCCTCCTTCTTATTAATCAACCATTTTATAGGATTTATTGTCTTTTGTGACTTGGTGTAATTTGTATTACTGTTTCTCTTCTAAGCCGCATATTTCATTTACAATTTTATGTGATAGTCCCTGTCACTTTTCTTCTAACCATGGATTTTATTGTCCATTTTTTCATGTGGTATTCGTTCTGATACTTGTTGTCGCATGTCTTCTAGCCGCAGATCTTGTTTGTGCTTTATTTTTGTACATTATTACCCTGGACATATTTCCGTGCATTTTGTTTTAGCTGTTCGGTTTCATTCGACGACATCTGTAATTTCGAACGGCATCATAGATACCAAAAAACTTCTTTCCCAGCTTTTTCTCAGTCGTTATATTTCTGCTTTTATAGCGTTGCTATAAAATATATAGCGTTGACCTGCTAATCTGCTTAATATATTAAGTATTCTGCTTAAGTTTTCTGCTTAATATAGCGTTGCTAAGGTAACAACAGAGAATGCTCCTATGCCAATTATATTTTATCTAAATTATATAATATCTAAATTAATTAAATATATAATATAATTATAATTAAATATTAATTAAATAATATCTAAATTATATATTAGCATAATCATCGCTGTATTCTTTGGTTTCAAACCAAAGAGTGGCAAATCAGTTATTTCAGACTATGACAAGAATTCAATTCCTTTTTCCTGTTCATCCATTACAGACGCCAACATAACACGTTCTTTGTTCTATAATAATTTCTCAAATATCTAAATACGCATTAGAATTATTATCATGTTATTCTTTAGTTTTAATTCACATTTTGTTTTTCAACACGATTCAACATAATTTTGCTTTTTCTTGTTCCATTCCATTTTCTTTAGCCGTTCAGAATCTTGTGTACTGTTTGCACACGTAACAGGTACTCAAAATGGATTCCTCCATCCTGTTCATCCTTCGTAGACTCATACACGTTAAATTTATATGTTTCATAATTCCGTTGTAATTTTGCTTTGTTATCACATTGTTATCAAATCAATGTGATTTTTGCGGTTTTTGTTCCATGCCTTTTTCTTTGCCTGTTTGGTGTCATTTGCCATCTTTTGTAGTTTTGCGTGCGTCATAGATATTAAAAATGATTGCCAATATTCACCCTAGCGAAAAAATGGTATAAGTTTTGTTTGTTACATGATTCGCATTTTTTTTTTGCTATAAAGTCAATTCCTCTAACCTGTATATCCTTCACAGACCCAGAAAATAAACAAATTTATCCAAAACTCCATTCCAGGATGGTCAAGGAATCCAGACGTGAATTCATTCTCTCCCTCCAGTGCAGACGGTAAAACAATACTTCTTCATTTTATGGTGAAAAATCAACAATTTTAAAAGCAATTCTGGCGAAAACTCAATTCCTTCTTTCCGTTTATCCTTCACAGACCTACGCATGCTTAACTAATACGTTCCTTCATTCAACTGTAATTGCGCTTTGTGCTTCAAGGTCAGGTCAAGGACGTACTTGACCTGATTTTACGAGAAGCTGACATTGAAGAAACTAGGCTTGATATGCTACTCTACAAAAGAGCTGGCTATTTTTACCCTGCAATTTATGAAAAAAATGAGCAATACAAACAGATATTCGGCTCGTCAGGCCGTCTCTCTTCTCCAGCAGTTCCTTTCCTAGCAGAAAAGTACAGAAGAACTTGCTCAATGCCAGTTGACCTTTTTCCCAATTGACGTTCTTCCTATCAAGACAGACACTAACCAAAATACATCATGAACTGCAGATGAAGAAGACAGATTGTTCTTTAGTCTCTCACTACGACTAGGCTACGGGTGAACTCTTCGAGTCAAAATGCAAACAATATAAGCACTCGCAAAAAAATATAATACGTCACAAAAAAAATTATCAGGGCAAATGAAGAGCCAGTTCCAGTCTTATTGAGTGAGAGACAAAGATCAGGAAAACATAATTCTGATCCACAACAATTTTGGACTGACTGCTTCTACACTTACCCTGAGGTAAGTGAAACTGCGAGCAGGCATACATCTTGCAGTGCCTGTAAAAAAAACGAACATATTTGTTAAAACGGCCGTTTTTTAATATAAAAAAATGGTCGTTTCTGCTTTTCGCTAAAAAAAAAAAAAAAAACAGAAAAAAGAAACGGAGTTCAGTTTTTTTCTCCGTTTCATTTTTTTCTGTTTCTGTTCCGTTTTTTAATTGCCATTTTTTACTTTTTCGGTTTAGCCAAAAACAGAAACGGTGTCAACCCCTATTTTAGACTATTTGTAAACAAATGACTATCTCGAAATTTCTATCCGACGCACTTGCGGAAAATACGACGTGGGGTGAGGACTGCCCTCCATTCACTTTGACTCATAAAAAGGGCACTACAACATCTGATTTCCAATCAAATGAGCACATTCCGGAGTTTTTACCACCACTCTTTCCATAGAAACCTTATGTGTCCTCGGGGCACAACTTACAACCATTGCACTGAGGGCTGTGGGGGTAAGATTCATCCTCAAGGACATAGTTTCCAAACCTAATAACTAAGCTGAACAAAATGGCCATCTCAAAATTTTGATTAAATGTATTTTGGGAATTGATGGTTGACGAATAAAAAGGGCACTAGCCCTTTCAATTTCTAATTAAATGAGCCTTTTTCGAAGTTTCTACGACAACAAATGACCATCTGAAAATTTCTATCAGATTTATTTCGGGAAAATACGAGGTGTGTGGGGGGATACACCCTCCAATCACCCTGAATCTTAAAAAGGGCACTAAAGCTTCTGATTACCAATCCAATGAGTCCAACTCCGTAGTTTATACGGTCACCCTTTCTATATAAACCTTATATGCCCCCAAGACATAACTTACAACCCTTGACCTGAGGGCTGTGGGGGAGTTATCATGCTCAAAGACATAATTTCCAGATCTTTCAATTACGTTGAACAAAATGGCTACCTCAAAATCTTGATTTGATGTGTTTGGGGAAATGGTGAGCGTGATAGGTGGTTTAGTTGCCCTCCAATCACTTTCTACTATTGAAAAGCAAATTAACCCTTTCAGTTTTCGATTGAATTAGCCCTTTTTCAAACTTTCTATGACAACTCCTTCGATACGAAGTGTCCTGGTCTAAGAAAAACTAAATAAACAAGAAAAAAAATGCATTGCTCTTTACAAGTAATAAATAAATTCCCCCATTGCTCTTTACGTAGGCAGCACTATTGCACTGTCTTTTCTATCGTTACCAAAGCTCTTTTTTTAGAGTTTTCATTACTATTGAGTCATGTCGCTCTTTACTTACAGTTTGTTACCACGAACTGTTTGATAAAGGCTTCTGGACGTGAAGGACAAATATTTGGACCGTTACTATTATCAAAGTTTTTATTTTTTGTTGTTTCTTTTCCGCCGGTTTGTATAAATATTATACCTGTTTTTCTATATTTTCATTTGTTTGATTTGCAAAATAGTTATTCAATATAGTATTATTAATAGTTATTTTATTAATAGCATTTTAATTAAACAACAAACATTACTAATAATTCTATTAAACAACAAAGTCGTTAAACGTTAGATGGTGTTGGTGATTTTACTTTTCGACACTAGCGCCAATGCTCTTTGATTTCAGCCTTATCTCAACTAAAAAAATGTCCAATAATGGACTTGATTACATTAATATTGAATCCTAAATTTGATAATTGAGATATATCAAACACCGAGACTGTTTAGCGACAAGATTATTTTTGCTAAATATCAATAAATATTCATGCTGTAACTGATCATCTCTTCTAAGATACTCTCAGAAGCTTGACAATCATTCGACAGTCCTGTTTTACAATCATACTGAAAGTACCAAAATAAAGCTAATCTAAATTCACCCGGAACAAAATATGCAAATTTCTGAGCTTTAATATTTTTAAACAAATTCGATGAGTTCTTATCATCTGACGATTGGTTTGACTAGCTGTCTCATAAGTACCAAAAACAAAAATATGCATAACTTTTTCTAGACTGTAAATAGTTCTGAATAAATATTGTTTTCTAGAATGTCATATAAAGAATATATTTTCAACAAAATATATATAAAAGTTTAAGCAGTAAACATGAGTAATAAGCAATTTAAGGAGAATATACAAAACTATTCACATTTTTAGAATGAGCCTAATTACACATTATAAGGGGTACCTTGTACATTTTAAAAGAACAATTTTTCGTACTCCATATTCAAAATTTACACCTCCCCTAATATCGCACAAATTCAAACTTCATAATCATCTTTGTCGGTTTTAAAATAATTTTATCACGTTTGTATTTGCAATTTGATTGATCAAATGAGCTTTTCACATTTTAAATAAATTTAAGTCAATGAATCAAATTACACGTATTAGCCCCTTTAAGTGACTTAAATGGCAGTTATGAAAACAAATGGTGTGACAACCTTTGGTTTACCTGTTTAAGTTTGGAGTCCATCAACACCTTAATTCATTAGTTCAATGTTGCGTTTTTGCAAATCTAGTTATTATTTTAATGTTATTGTTGACATTTTAATATTGTCAAGGTAAGGGTGTACAACGTCAAGGTAAGGGTGGACAAGTATAGACTATATCAATGTAAATGTTTCTCTGATTAACGATTTCAGAACATTAATTGACAATTAAACAATATTAGTTTCTTAAATTAAAAAATAATCTTTATTTTAATTTTTCTTAATTTTAAAAAGCTCATAACTGATTAAATAATCTTTAATCATTTAACTAATCAAAAGCATTTTAATTAATAATCTGCCTTCAGATAATTGATTATCTGAAAATGTAGGTATTTCAATAATTATAAATTAATAGTTTCTTAATTTAAAAAATAATCTTTATTTTAATTTTTCTTAATTTTAAAAAGCTCACAACTGATTAAATAATATTTAATCATTTAACTAATCAAAAGCATTTTAATTAATAATCTGCCTTCAGATAATTGATTATCTGAAAATGTAGGTATTTAAATAAATCTGACAGACCATAGCAAGAACTATCTGTAATGGTAGTAAAGAATGCAGCCAATGTTTTCCTGACATTGGGCGTCAATTGTAGGAAGGGAGGGGGGGTATTCTTGTGTGATATTAAAAAGTCCTCTGCGACGACGATGCAGGAGCTTCAATTGAGAAAATACTCCTAGAGATATTTATTTTCGTCAAATTATTGTAAGTGTCCCCTTCGCCCTAATTATTGCCACTAGTAGTAGTAGTAGTAGTAGTAGTAGTAGTAGTAGTAGTAGTAGTAGTAGTAGTAGTAGTAGTAGTAGTAGTAGTAGTAGTAGTAGTAGTAGTAGTAGTAGTAGTAGTAGTAGTAGTAGTAGTAGTAGTAGTAGTAGTAGTAGCAGTAGTAGAACAATTTTATTAAAAATAAATATTTCTTAATCAATAGCACAACATAAGCGAAGCTTGCGAGGCTGTGCTAAATTCAAAGAAAATAAAGAAACAATACGGAGAATAAGAAAATATGGAGAATGAGACCATATACCGAAATCAACAACAACAAAAAAAAACATAAACAATACACTACCTTGCGTGACCCCAAGACAACAAAAAAAACATAAATATTACAAATGAATAACCTATGTAAAATTTATTTTAGTTAATCTGTTTCAAAAGCATACCTACCGAGCAACTCCACACGTAAATCAGACTTAAACTGGCCAAGGCTATCTATTTCCTTGATATCTATACTCAGTTTATTCCAAAGTTTTGAAGCTCTGTAAATAAGTGAAAAAGAAGACCTACTTGAAACTAATCGAGGAACCTCAGTATTACCTCGTATCCGAGTAATGTGGTGGTGAACATCAGACCTCTCACAAAATATTCCTGTAAAACAATCAGGAAGGCTATCTCTTGGGCAAATCTCAAAAATCTAAGCTTTAAAGGAAAATATAGAAAAAACACCATCTTCTCATAGGTTTTGGCAGCCTGCACGAGCTCAACCTTTTAGCCGAAGCAAAACATGGATTTTAAGGACTAAAAATAAATTTTAGGGGCTATCAGAAATCTTCACTTGATTTTACAAGCTTTTACGGAATTCGTGGCAGCAGTACGATTCGTTGGACAAACAAAACATTTCGGAAATTCTAGCCAACAACAAAAAACTCCTACAAATTACCAAAATTTCCAAAATTGTCGGATGTAGATTTTTTTTTAAAGAAAAAGCCACAGTAAGAAGCCGAGCAGTATTTGTAAGGACACAAAGCAATAAAATTAGCCCAACAGCCAGATTTTCCGAAGAATGTTTATCCAGCAGGCAGATCCAAACTGAACTCTGCAAACAAAAAACCATCATATAGTGTCTTCAATCACTCTTGTATCATATTCTTCACGGAACACCTCGTGTTGCATTATATCCTGAAAAATTGTACGCATTTAAAAAGTAAAATGAAAACAATGATAGAAGTTTGCCAAAATCAATCAGCCATTAGTGAGACCAGAACCCCAACCTCATAAAAACTAGCAACAAGTCTACCATAGAGCTATAATGGCGTTTACTTTCGCACGCCACATCAAAGCCCCTCCAAACAGACTCCATAGAGTGTTTTGACACCCTAACAAACTTGATCTGAAATTAAAACGCAGAATTTTATAGCAACAAACACTATATTATGTAAATTTATACACAAACGGAAAACAACTAAATCACTTAGAACGATTGCATGCGTCATGTATTTTTTATAAACACAAAGGGTAAACATCTAACTAAATTGAAAATAATAGATTAATAAAATCAATAATTAATAATAAACAGAATAATAAATATTTGAATGGAATACGCACATCATAACCATACGAACCCAAAAGTTAAATGTACGCAAAATCAATTTTATTAACGATAACCTCTGCTAAACGAAATTGCCTCCATTACTTGAATATAGTTAATAATTCAAAAAAAAACTTAGCAAAAAGTTTTACACTTCACAGCAAATAATTACCAGGATGCCTATTTTCAATCACACCTGGCCTACATTTCAATCAAAGTAGGACTGGGTGACACCAACGTATTGACACTTTCAGAAATTGTACGTAAGTATCCAAAAGCATTTCCAAAAGATTTCCAAAAGCACTGATTCTTTCTGTATTCCAAGAAATTTGAATTGAGAATATAACAAACATGGTTCTATTTCAGTTTAAGTATACACAATAGTGGTTGTAGGGTGCTGTATCAACCCTCTTTTCAAGAAAATGTATCTTCCCAGTGACAATGTGACGCTCATAGAATCTAAAGTAGCAATTAATCCAGTGGCATCATTTGGAGAGGCAAGTAATCCTCCAATAATAAGAAAATTATTACATAGCCCATGCCCATTGACACACCGGATATATACCCCTCTCCCCCCAATTAAAATGCAGGAGCTACTCCCTTGACTAGATATGATTATGAGTTGCTCCTCAGAATCAGAGGCATGAACCTCATTTATAATGAGAACTGAACGATTCCGACACCCTTTAGCACGTTCCCTTTGATTCCAACATGTTTCGATTCTATAGCTACACGCTCATTCCAGAGAGGGTAGAAGTTTCTATTTTTTCTGTCATAGCGCTTTAGGTGTACAATAGAAACCTTTGTGCAAAGGGATGCACACCCTCTGATTTGGTAGAATGTCAACCTTAACATCTCTCTGAAACGTCATAAGAATTTAATTCAGAAATGTCTGTGCATGGCCTGGCAACTTCTCTACCTTCAGAGGGGCTTTGTCAGAAGCTGGAAAATTGGTGGACAAGGTCAAGTCTTGAAGCCAAAGATGTTGACATTTTAATATGTCTGTGTGCATTTACTATATAGACATCGACTGTGAAACAAAGCAAGGGTTACAAAGAAAACATTATTTAGTTCCTAAAATAAACGTGCAGTTATTCAAGTTACACTTTTTTGTTGACAATAGCACCAGTTTCCACTCTCACAAGTTACCCATACGGTTTAGTGGTAGAGTTTAGTAGAGTTTAGAATTTGTAGAGTTTAAGTCAAATACGGAAGAATTTCCGCAACATTAGCGTCTACAGCCCAACCTCTCAATCATGAGTTAATGCTTTTTCTCTCGCCAGCAGAAATAATAGGAAATGTAACTTTACATATCGCAATTTTTATTCTTAAGCATCTTGACGCCTGAAAAAGGTTTTCCTTATGCAAGTAGCTTTTCTTTAACAACAACATAAAGCCTAAAAAAAAATTTCAGTTTTTTCCACTTTCTTGATGTCACAAAATTGTAAAGTATGCCTCAAAAAACGGACATTTAACTGAACAGGGAAATTTTGGTTTTTCTGCCGTCTTGGACCAACCCAAAGAAAAATTGAGACTTCTTGCACATGTTCTCGAGTAAAATAAAAATACATCTTAAACAAATAATGCTAAAAAGAATAAATAGAATAAGAAATAGATTACAAATAGATTTAAAAAAAATTATTGCTAAAAAAAGTAATAGCAAAAAGTTAGCAAGCATTTTACAGAAGGCATACAAGGCTAATAAAATAGAAAACAAGCAACAAACAAAAATGTTATGTAAAATAAAACTCAGTAAATGTAAAAAAAAGGTGTAGATACGCACTTTTTCGGCAATATTTTACTTAATATTCAATTAAAATCATAGTGAACTATAGAAAATTAATATAAAAAAGTTATATACCCTTTGTACTATAATCTTTAATATCCGCTACAATGGCACCATTTTCAGCTAAAGGATGCATGAAAAACTATGCCTCTGTATAGTTTACTAATACTTTAAAAATAAGTTAGCACATACTATAGGATAACTCAAACAGTATTATTAAACTACTAGAGTGGAAACTGCAGCTACTGTTGAGAAAAAAAATCACTTGCGCCATCTAGCGTTTCGCATTTTTTGTTTGTTTTTCTTTTCTTTTTTTTAAGCTTCATAATTGTGTTTTTACCAGAAACTGAGATTAGACACTTAAAGCTACATTAATTTTGCCAATTACACTAATTATTCTTTATTTTTAAATTAAAGAATGCCAAGAAACGCCAAATGCTAGATGGCCTTGGTGATTTTTGTCCACAATAGCACCAGTTTCCACTCTCGCAAGTTACTCATGCTGTTTAACCTAACTAATGTTACTCATACTTGATAAAATGCTGTAAATATTGATACTTAGCGATATTGTATTGGTGGATCGTTACTCATTAAAGTTATCGATTCATCAAAGCGCAAACATTACCTTTATTTAGGGGCTTCGATACCTTAAACTTTGGGCTATAAGCCTTAAAGTATCACCCAATTTCACCCACTATAAACATTTTTAGCTCGTGTGGTGATGATGATGATGATTTTTATTAAGTGACTAAACCTTTACAAGTGTTTCACTGCTAAATGTCTACAAACTAACACTACAAAGGAAGAAAAAAAACAATAGAATAAATGAAACTAATAAATGCTACAATTAAAGACAACAATCAGATATAAATATCAAATATTAACATCAAACCAGTCTTCTAGTCGAATACAAAAATCCGTTCAAGCATTTCCTTAATACTTTATCAGAAATTACTGAAATAGGACAAAATGGGAAATTGATTCCTAAAGAATGGAGTTCTAGTTCCATACCAAAACGTTGTAAGAAATAAACAGGACAAGTAAACAGAAAGTGGCTACAAGTTCCACTTTCACCACAAATGCACCCTCCGCGCCAAACTATCTAGAACTGATTAGCCAGTGTTGCCATAGCTTGTAGAGTTTGGATAAGAGAACCGAGCAAACGACAGAAGACCAAAAGCTGAGAGCCACTTTCCCAGAAATCTTAGAAAAACCATTCAGCTTCTCTCGTTTTGTGCATGAGATACAGATATCAATTGGTTTTTTTCGATTAAACGGAGAAGAATTTTCTAAAATTCTAAAAATCTAAAAATGTTCTGCCATACCTGCTAGGGAAACGTCAAAAATCAGCTGAAAAGAATGTCATTTGACTAATTTTGCACCTTTGGGGGTTCTCTGTAGCACTACCTAATTTGATTGAAAACCTTACCAGCAGTTTCACTGTCTTTTTTAATCAATATTCGTAAGAAAATCATAAAGTCTAAATAGTTTTCAGTGGTAACTAGTCCCCTGGGACAATTTGCTAACGGACACTTTGTCCTTGAGAGGGTCAGCCGGCGTTAAGGCTCACAAAATTATTTTTAAGGCGCGCATCCTCTTAAATGAAGAGATGTTCCTAGTTTGCTCACTGGAGCTAAAGGTTCTCCACTGAAAAATTTTCGGTTTCATTCAATGCCCCTTTTGAAAAGAAAATAAAAAACGAAAAAGGTCCTCAACAAATAACCCATTCGTGTCAAGAATACAGTTGTGTCGATCATACAATATTTTTACTTACTAGCAATAATAATGAAATTAAAAACATGAAAACAAAAATAAAGAAAACATGATAAAGAAATAAAGATAAAAAAAGACAACGAGAAAAGGAAAAATATTAATGATGTTACCTTCTTGCAGCAGGTACACAAAACGAAGAACATTAATATCATCCCGATAAAAGAAATTATAAGCTGAATAAAGGCGACAACAAGAAAACCACTGTAGATTAAAAAGAACGCAGCTGAGTTTTCATCTAAAAAAAAGGAAAATCAAAAACATTAGTTTTCCAGCAGAAAAAAAAACTTGCATCCTTTATCCAATGTGAAACTGAGACTACTCAAGAGGAGCCAAATTATTTCGTAAGCTGTTGCAGGTTGCTCAAGAATTTTTTTTTTTTTAGTTTTTATTTAGGACCGTCCATTTTTCTTTTCTTATATTGTTTTTCTTTATTAGTCTGATTTTTATCTGAAGATGTTTGTGCTACTCAGTGTTGCGTATTAAGAATAAAGCCTTGTGGTATGTATTAAGCTGAGACAAAGAGATCTGCTCTGCGTTGACTGGAGTAGTAATTTAATAGTGACTATTGGTGTTGCATTAAAAGGTAAAAAAGGTAAAGGATACGGCATTAGACTTTACAGTCCGTACCGGCGGTGCTGATCTCCGTTTCTTGGCCCTTCAGCCAGGAAGTGCATTGGGGGGTTGGGGGCCAGCCATCCTGTGCTTTCGCACACCCTTCCTGTTTACCTTCCCCAGATTTCTCCAGGTACCCATTTAGAGCTGGGTCGACTCTGGCTAAGATGACAGAGTCACGCCACTGACCCCCGTTCCAAACTGAAGAATTGGGTACACCGGGATTCGAACCCGCGTCCTCTCAGACAAGGGATCCACTAATAAAGGGTGTTGCATTAATAAATAGACCTTTCAATCAATCTATTCAATGTATTATTGAAAACTACTACTCATTAAAGCTCAAGATATTTCATAGCATAATCCAGGTTACGCAGCCAAATTCTCAGGGAGAGCCAGTGTCTCCCAAAATCATTTTTTTTTTATTTAAGAATTTCTTTTTTTCTTTCTTATATATTTTTTTGTCTTTTTTTATATTTGTCTTGTTCTTGTCTGAAGATGTTTGTGTTACTCTGTGCGGATCAATTATTATTTGTACTATGTATTAAGCTGACACATCGAATTCTGCTCTCCAATGGCTGAAGTATTAAATTTTCACGGAAGATTTTTATTTGTATTCTATCCATCTATTAGTCTATATACGCAATGTGTAAATGAAAAATAACAGTCGAGAAGGGTCGAAGTATTTTACAGCCTAGTATAAACTGCAAAGGGAGGTGCTCAGGGACAGCCAGTGTCCAAAAATCAAACTTTTATTTTGCTTTTTCCCACAATTTCTTATATTATCCACGTGATTTGCTAACTTTCTATTTCCGAAGTTGAGCCCTCTGTGCACGAGCCAAAATCCTGCACACGGGCCCATGGATGCAGCCTGGGGTTCCTCACAAAAGACACTACTAGTGAGGATAAAAGATAAAGATCCTCCTTGACTATTAACGGGACACAACTTCAAAATTGTCTGTGTTTCAGTCGTCGGGTCTTTTGTACAGGGACAGATTGCCTGTTACCCAACGTTAGAACAGCCTGGATCATTCCATAGACCCTGTTTGACTAAACAGAGATCAATCCAGTGCGCTACCACAGAATAGCCTAAGTAGAATAAAACAAATAGAATAGAACAGTAGAATAAAACAGTAGAATAGCCTAAGTAGAATAAACAGAAAAGTAGAATTTTAAAAATAGTTATATACCTATTAAGGCAATATTTTTGTAAACATTTGTCAAAATGTCACAAATACTGATTTGGCAACACAGTAATTTTCATTATATTCTTCATTTCTTTGGCTAGGGTTTCAATAATGCTGAATCTTTTCAATATGGTCTTATACCATATTTCTATTTTTAATGGTTGTAGCAGGATTGCAAGACCAGTTAAAAATTAATTTTCACGTGGTTCCGTTTCAAATTGGTTTCATTTCATTTGGAATATATGATTTCATATTTCCTTCTACTTAGCAAATTTGACCTGTGTTATGTATACGTCGATGCTAATAAATTTATCCTTGTACAAGATTTCAAAATGAATATCACCTGGTTCTTTTTTTTTTTACAAACATTAATCGTGGAATCCATCACCCTGCTTTGAAACAAAATAAAAAAATAAAGCACGCCAACTGGGTCATTACTTGTCTAAAGGAGAATTCATCCACTTGTTGTTTTTTTATTTTTCTTTTATAAAAACAAGGATACGATTGTTAAGTGGAATTCTTACAAGCCAAAAACGGGCAGTCACTTCCAGCGTCACAGCCAAAGAAAAATTTTTAAACTTCTGGGCATCAAAGTTTAATGTTGAGACGTACCCTAGAAAAGATAAAACTGCACGAGCAGACCCCCACAGCTGTCGGAAAAATTGGACATCAAAGATAGTTTTATAAAGGATATTATAGAGGTGATGCTGCACCCCTCATTGACGCTCTTGTTTATGCAGCTACCCATGATGACTATCAAAATGGCGCTCACATTTTTAATGACGCCTCCCTAGAAAACAACAGAAGCGCAATGTCTGTTGTTATTACTTTATTTATTCAATGTTATTTATTATTTTTTAAGTATTTACTACGCTTTTATGTTTATTTATTAGTAATATTTAATTTTATAATTTTCTTTTATTTTAATATATATTTCAATGTTTAATAATCAATTAAATGTCTATATTTATATTTATTTTAATATTTTTTATTAACTTAATATTTATTTTCATTTAGTTTAATTATCTTAATAATTAAAATTAATTAATTATTATTTTTCTTTTTATGTTTATTTATTTATTTTATCCGTCATGGCTAAGTGGTTGGCGTGCTGGTTTGAGAATTCTTTGTCCAAAAAGCACGGATTCAACCCCTGGCGTAGCCACTTATTTAGCTTGGGGCGTGGGTCAATGGCGTGACTCTGTAAGCTCAACCAGAGTCGACCCAGCTCTAAATGGGTACCTGGAGAAATCGGGGGGAGGTAAGCAGGAAGGGTGTGCCAAAGCACAAGATGGCTGGCCCCCGACCCCTCATTCCGCTTCCTGGCTGAAGGGACAAAAACGGAGACCAGCACCCCGGTTTTAGCCTTAATGGTCTAGTACCATCATACTTACTTACTTACTACTATTTATTTTAAAATTTAATGAAAGACTATTTTATTTTAATGTTTATTCTTTAATTTAAGGCTATTCCTTCAAACCTTATCGCTAAACAAAGACTCCCAGAAGGATTTTCAGGTATAACAGCTGAACATAGAGCTATTTACCTCGTTCTCGACACTATTGCCAAAACAACCAGGGCGTAACAAACCGTAAAACAACCGTATTGCAAGGCCTTGAAATTTAATGGTGAAACAACGGGAATGTGTTGAGCCTCAGGAAAATTTAAACTTCCTCTACTGGCTGCACCACAAGAGCCATTGAAGACTTTGCTTACTGGAACTACATCAGAATCTAAGAGTTTTTTATCACAGATCAGAAAATATAACATGTTTCCAAATGACGTCGTTTGGTGCCCAAATCAAAAATCCAGATCAATTTATGCCTACTTTCAAAGTAAAAGGGCAAATTTATCATAGAGCAGGGTCCCTACTACCATTCTCAGGCAAGAATCATAGATTTTTACAATTGTGCTTCATCAGTGATAGAAATTCTGAATTGAATGCACGTTGCAAAATTTCTCCCGACGTTGAAAGGACAATCGTTTCCCAATTGCATCATCTTTTCAACGAAAATGATAATTTAGTGCGTCTGTTCAAAACAGCCATCGATTTGGTGCCTAATGATACGCATAAAATTGTTATTTCCGCTGACAAACCCCTCCTGGCGATGTGCGTAGATACAATGCTCCAACTATCGACGAAGTGGCAATCGTTATGGTCAGTGATCAGTTTTTACCTCGAGATATTATTCTTCATGAGCGAAACGCTCAGTTGGTAAGAATTGCTGAAACTCATCGATGCTACGAAGCCCTACAATATCCTATCATTTTTGGGATGGAGCCGACGGCTATCACTTTAATATTAAATTGATAAATCCAGCCACTAACAAAGAAATGAATAAGAAATGCAGTGCAATGCATTATTATTCCTATAGACTAATGATTCGGCAGGATGAAGACAATTATATTTTAACTAGCTGTTGGGATGGCGCTTCGCGCCACCCCAACACCTAGTTGGTGGGGCGCTTCGCGCCCCCCAAGCCCCCCCGCGCGCGTAAGTCATTACGCGCCATTGTAGTTGTGTCCCTGTGTCCCACCTGTGAATAGATATATATATATATATATATATATATATATATATATATATATATATATATATATATATATATATATATATATATATATATATATATATATATATATATCTATATATATAAAAATAAGTTGTCTGTCTGTCTGTGGATCAGGTGACGTCATGTTTCTGTGTCGGCTGACGTCATGTTTTCAACTGACGAAATTACAGACCGGGACATCGGGACACAAATGACGACCGGGACACCGGCACATAGGGAATATAAATGACGACACTCAAAGAGAAAGCGACCGGGACAAAAGGAATGTTCGATTAGCAATCACCATCAACAAAGCACCGGGACACAAATGACGACCGGGACACAGGGAGTATAAATGACGACCAGGACATAAGTAAAAAAAACTAAAAAAACTAAAAAAAAAGGTAAAAACTACAAAAAAACTAAAAAGAAAAAAAAACTAAAAACTAATAAAAAAACTAAAAAAGCTAAAAAACTAAAAAAAACTAAAAAAGAAAAAAAAAATAAAAAAGGAAAAAAATGAAAAATAAAGGAGAAAAACAAAACTAAAAAAACGAATGTATATACAGACCGGAACACCGGGATACAAATGACGACCGAGACACAGGGAATATAAATGACGACCGGGACACAGGGACACAACTACAACGGGGACGCCGGGGGGCAAAGGGGGATATAAATGACGACCGGGACACCGGGACACAAGTATTATAAATGACGCCCGGGACACTCAAAGAGAAATCACAGACTGGGACACTGGGACACAAATGACGACCGGGACACAGGGACACAACTACAAAGGGGACGCCGGGGGCACAGGGGGATATATAAATGACCACAGCGACACAGGGAATGGTCGATTAGCAATCACCATCAACATCCTTACAATCCTTACAATCATGAGGTATAGATCTGAATACGGAAACCTAACAATCTATTTATATGCACTGACAATGGGACAGCAAAGAATGTTGTATATTCGCAAGTTTTACGTAGTTAAAAACATATATATATATATCTATCTATATTCACAGGTGGGACATAGGGACACAACTACAATGGCGCGTAACTAATATGGCGCGTAACGACTTACGCGCGCGGGGGGGCTTGGGGGGATGCGAAGCGCCCCCACCAACTAGGTGTTGGGGTGGCGCTAGAGTCTATGCCAAAAAACTTGCTGCTGATAGAGAAAGTCAGAAAAGAAAGCGTGCCGAGGAATCAAAAGAACAGCAAGGAAACAGGCTTGAGGCTAAAGAACGCAAAACCGCGCAGTTAGATGAAGATCCACCTGGACAGCGAGAGTCAAAACATATCAAAACTGAAAATGA
The DNA here is from genome assembly GCF_032884065.1 of Artemia franciscana. NCBI lineage: Eukaryota > Metazoa > Arthropoda > Branchiopoda > Anostraca > Artemiidae > Artemia > Artemia franciscana. The sequence goes on along the minus strand of NC_088868.1, from coordinate 31,690,311 downwards.
TAGCGATGATGATTGGGTTTGGGATCTTGACTTGGATAAGGTCATCAATGCCTACCAGATTTTAGTTAAAAAAACAAAGGTTCGGCGATATGTATTTCAAAGTGAAGCTGAAAAATAAAGAAGAAAAAGAAAACTGAAAAAAGAAAAAAGGTAAAAAAATAAAAAATACTAAAAAGAAAAAACACTCAAAGAGAAATTACAGACCGGGACACAAATGACGACCGGGACAGAGGGAATATAAATAACGACCGGGACACTCAAGGAGAAATTACAGACTGGGATACCGGGACACAAATGACGACCGGGACACAGGCAATATAAATGACGACCAGGACAACAATGGCAACACACGAGGAAGCTGCTCAAAACGAATGTATTCACGCCGAAGTAGCTGAGTTGGTAAAGCGTTATGTTTCAGGTTCTAGGTCCGAGAGGCTCCAGGTTTGAACCTTGGCTTTAGCATTAATACAAAAGAAGAAAAAAACTAAAAAAGGTAAAAACTACAAAAAAACTAAAAAGAAAATATATATATATATTTATATATATCATCTTTTCCTCAAAAATAATAATTTAGTGCTTCTGCTCAAAAACAGCAATCGAATTGATGCCTCCTGATACGCAACTATCAACAAAGTGGCAATCGTTGTGGTCGGTGATCAGTTCTTACCTCGAGATAATATTCTTTATAGGCGAAACAATCAGTTGACAAGAATTGCTTAAACTCATCGATGCTACGATGCCCTACAATATCCTGACGAATATAAATGACGCCCGGGACACTCAAATAGAAATCACAGACTGGGACACCGGGACACAAATGACGACGGGGACACAGGGAATATAAATGACGACCCGGACACAGGGACACAACTACAACGGGGACGCCGGGGGGCACAGGGGGATATATAAATGACGACGGCAACAAAGGAAATGGTCGATTAGCAATCACCATCAACAAAGCTCAAGGGCAATCAATAGAATCATGAGGTATAGATCTGAATACGGATTGTTTTCCCATGGACCATTATGCGTTGCATGTTCAAGAGTCGGTAAACCTGACAATCTATTTATATGCAGAGACGATGGGACAGCAAAGAATGTTGTATATTCGCAAGTTTTACGTAGTTAAAAACATATATATATATATATATATATATATATATATATATATATATATATATATATATATATATATATATATATATATATATATATATATATATATATATATATATATATATATGTTTATAACTACGTAAAACATGCGAATATACAACATTCTTCGCTGTCCCATTGTCTATGCATATAAATAGATTGTCAGGTTTACTGACTCTTGAACATGCAACATATAATTGTCCATGGGAAAAACAATCCGTATTCAGATCTATACCTCATTATTCTAATGATGTGTCCCTGTGTCCCGGTCGTCATTTATATTCCCTGTGTCCCGGTCGTTATTTGTTTTCCGGTGTCCCAGTTTGTAATTTCTCTTTGAGTGTCCCGGTCGTCATTTATATTCCCTGTGTCCCGGTGTCCCGGTCGTCATTTGTGTCCCGGTGTCCCGGTCTGTAATATCTATTCGAACAATCCCTGTGTCCCGGTCGTCATTTATATATCCCGTCTGTGCCCCCGGCGTCCCCGTTGTAGTTGTGCCCCTGTGTCCCGGTCGTCATTTATATTCCCTGTGTCCCGGTCGTGATTTGTGTCCGGGTTTCCCAGTCTGTAATTTCTCTTTGAGGTTCCCGGTCGTCATTTATATTCCCTGTGTCCCGGTCGTCATTTGTGTCCCGGTGTCCCGGTATGTAATTTCATCAGTTGACAAACATGACGTCAGTCGACAAACGACTTCATGACGCATACAGCTCAACCCTTAAAATGAAGTCAGTCGACAAACATGACGTCAGTCGACACACAAACATGACGTCACTCGACAGACACACACACAGACAACTTATTTTTATATATATAGAAATGCCGTCAATTGTTTCACCAATACGTCGTTGATATGTATGCAAAAATTAAATCAAAACGTTTGCTATTTATCCGTCTGAATCAGACCAAGCTCCGCTCTGAACAATACATTCATTTGCGAGATGCAGTTGTAAATGACGGCAATACCACAAACATTAGAAGATTAACGATTTTACCTTCGTCATATGCTGGCAGTCCCCGTCATATGCATGAATATGCTCAAGATGCTATTGCGTATGTTCGTCTCTATGGTCGTCAAGATTTATTTATTACGTTTACATGTAATCAATCTTGGGACGAGATACAGCAGCTTTTACTTCAAGGACAATCGGCGGTTCATAGACATGACATCACGGCCCGTGTCTTCCGGCAAAAGTTGAAATCACTGATAAACTACATAGTAAAACTTGAAGTGTTTGGGTCAGTGCGATGCTGGACGTATTCAGTGGAATGGCAAAAACGAGGATTGCCACACGCACATATACTAATCTGGCTACATTATAAAATTACTTCTAACGAAATTGATGATGCGATTTCCACTGAAATACCTGATAAAAATGTCGATAAGGGGTTATATGATATTGTTGTAAAAAATATGATACATGGACCTTGCGGTGCACTGAACGAAAATTCACCATGCATGGCCAAAGGAAGGTGCACAAAGCAATATCCTCGACTTTTAGTACCCAACACAATTACGGGCACTGATGGTTACCCAGAATATAGAAGAAGATCTACTGAAGATGGCGGTAAAACAGCAATAATAAAGAAGCGTAACGGTACCACCATCGAAGTAGATAACCAATGGGTTGTTCCATATTCCCCATTATTATCAAAAACATTTAATGCACACATAAACGTTGAATACTGTAACTCCGTAAAGGCAATCAAATACATATGTAAATACGTCATCAAAGGCAGTGACATGGCAGTTTTTGGCTTGCAGTACGAAATCAAAGATATCGACGAAATCATACAATATCAGGCTGGAACATACATAAGCAGTAATGAAGCTGTTTGGCGAATTCTTTCATTTCCGATACATGAACGTAGTCCAGCTGTTGTTCACTTAGCGGTACATTTACAGAATGGTCAACGTGTTTATTTTTCGGAATCCAACGTGCAACAAAGAGCCCTGAATCCACTGGATACAAAGTTAACTGCTTTCTTTTCGGTATGCAAAAATGATTCTTTTGCAAAAAAACTGCTGTATACTGAAGTGCCTTCGTATTACACGTGGAATACTAAAAATAAAGTATTTGAACGTCGAAAACAGGGTAAGTCAGTCGACGGCCAACCTACCATCTTCAAAGATACCACGATAGGAAGAGTCTACACCGTTCACCCCAATCAACATGAATGCTTCTTTCTACGCCTGCTTTTGGTGAATTTACCCGGTGCGACGTCCTTTGAGTATTTGAGAACTGTAAACAGTACTATACATGACACTTACCGTAGTGCATGCCAAGCTCTGAATTTATTGGAGAATGACCAACACTGAGATAACTGCATCAATGACGCGTGCAAAACGTCAACTCCAAGTCAAATTCGTGCATTGTTTGGAATAATTCTAACAACTTGCTCTCCTTCAGCTCCTACAGAGTTATGGGGAAAATATAAATCGAAAATGTCCGAAGATATACTCCATCGAAAACGGTTAGAGACGTCAGATATGACTTTTGATTTTACATCAGAAATTTATAACTACACTTTAGTTATTATAGAAGATTTGTGCGTATGTATGGCAAACAAACCTCTTCAGGATTTGGGAATGCCTTCACCTAATCGTACCGCTGCTGTTTCGACATGTTTAGAATTGGATCGTGAACAAAGTTACAGCACGAGTGATCTATTGTCGTATGTACAAAATAACATTTCCAAGTTAACGTCAGAACAAAAAGACATTTATAATACGATAATGCATTGTGTCGATAACAACGTTGGAGAAATTTTCTTTTTGGATGCGCCAGGAAGTACTGGTAAGACGTTTGTGATAAAACTGATTCTGGCATCAATTCGATCAAAAAAATGATATAGCGTTGGCAATGGCATCGTCCGGAATAGCCGCAACGTTGCTGCCTGGTGGAAGAACTGCTCATTCCACTTTGAAATTGCCTCTGAATTTGCATTCTACAGAAACTCCCACGTGCAATATTTCCAAATCATCTGGGATGGGTAAAGTATTGCAGCAATGCAAACTTATTATTTGGGACGAGTGCACGATGGCACACAAAAAATCGCTCGAGGCTCTGGATCAATGTTTGAAAGATTTGCGAGGGAATTCGAAACCCTTTGGCAGCACATTAATATTGCCTGCGGGAGATTTCAGGCAAACATTACCTATAATACCTAGATCAACCCCTGCAGACGAAATGAATACTTGCCTGAAAAATTCTAATTTATGGGCACACGTAAAAACATTAAAATTAACTACAAATATACGTGTCCGATTGCAAAACGGTGACTCTGGTCAAACATTCTCAGATCAATTGCTGGCCATTGGAAACGGAAAGCTCCCAGTAGACTCAATTTCAGGACGTATATAACTACCTGCTGATTTCTGTAATTTAGTGACGTCCAAAAATGAATTGATTGAAAAAGTATTTCCGAATATTCTAAACAATTATAAAAATAAAAAATGGCTAAGTGAAAGAGCGATTCTTGCACCCAAAAATATAGACGTCCACGAAATCAACAATATTGTTTTAACCAAGATTCGCGACCAGGCAGTCCTTTACAAGTCAGTCGACACAGTTTTGGAACCAAATGAGGCGGTTAATTATCCATCTCAATTTTTAAATTCCGTGGATCTTTCAGGGTTTCCACCACACGTGCTACAACTAAAAATAGGCGTACCAATAATACTGTTAAGAAATATCAATCCACCAAAGCTTTGCAATGGCACGCGACTCGGCGTAAAAAAAAACAATGGAAAACGTAATAGAGGCCCCAATCTTGACAGGGCCTTTTGAGGGTGAGGCTGTTCTTATTCCTCGCATTCCCATGATTCCAACGGATCTGCCTTTTCAATTTAAAAGATTGCAATTCCCAATTCGATTATCATTTGCAATCACCATCAACAAAGCTCAAGGTCAATCATTAGAAAAATGGGGTATAGATCTTAATACTGATTGTTTTTCCCATGGACAATTGTACGTTGCATGTTAGAGGGTCGGTAAACCTGACAATCTATTTATATGCAGCGACAATTCGACAGCGAAGAATGTTATATATTCGCAAGTTTTACGCAGTTAATTTATATTGTATCTATCTATCTATCTATCTATATAAAAACGAGTTGTGTGTATGCATGTTTGTTTGTTTTTAAAAAGAGCGTTTGCATATGACGTCATTATAAGTACATAAGGCTTTGTATATGCACAGACAATGGGAAAGCCAAGAATGTTGTATATTCGCAAGTTTTACGTAGTTCAAAACACATATATAAATCTATTTATATTTATAGGTGGTACACAGGGACACAACTACAATGGCGCGTACCTAATATGGCACGTAACGACTTACGCGCGCAGGGGGGCTTGGGGGGCGCGAAGCCCCACCAACTTACGCGCCCCCAAAAAGTGTTATTCAATTAAACCAAAAGAGACATTTATTCAAAATCTTTCATTTATTCTGGGGTATGGTTTCAGGTCTCCTTAACATAAAGAAAGAAAACGATTAAAAATGGAGTTTCTAAAGGCCAAATGAAAATACTGAAGAAAACACAGAAAGCGAATATTTCGAGAGAACAACCGCTTCTCTTCTTCAGCGCAAACAAAATAATATTATCAAGGAAAAAGCTAAAACTAAAAAACAAGCGCGGGAAAGTACAACAAAACCAATGAAAAAAACCGCAAAACAATTAAATAAAAGACCAAACATTAAAAGGATTAAAATTTCATACCTAACAACAATAAAGTGAGCTATTCGCCAATATCTGCGATTTGCACAAAATCTAAAAAAATATGAACTGCCATCGACTGCTACCAATCGACTACCAGCTGACAAACAAATATCCGTCTCATTTTTTATCACTGCTTGAAATGTAAAACTTTTAATAATCTTCATATAAACAAACAAGTTTTAACTGCTTAGAGCTTGCATTCACAGGAAATGTGTTTTTATCCTCGACAGCAAAGATGTTCCCAGTATCTTGGGAGCCAAAGTGGAGCAAAGATGCTCCCAGTATCTTGGGGGCGAAAGTGGAGCCAAGATGTTCCCAGTATCTTGGGAGCCATACTGGAGCCAATATGTTCCCAGTATCTTGGGAGCCAACGTGGAGCCAAGATTTTCCCAGTATCTTGGAGGACAAAGTGGAGCCAAGATGTCCCCAGTATCTTGGGAGCCAAAGTGGAGCCAAGATGTTCCCAGTATCTTGGTGGCCAAAACGTGGCCAAGATACTCCGCCTTTAGGGAGGGCGACTGAAATTCAATAAGATGAAGTACTAATTTCTCTTCCAAAGATGTATCAGAAGATCAAGTCCTTATTAGATATAGAAAAAGATTTCTCATAAGGAAAAACAAGTGCAAAAAACAAGTTAGAAAACTCAAGTTCGATAAAAAATTAAAGATTGACACAGATTTACAAAATAATTAAAGATTTACAAAAAAAAACATCAAGATGTTGGCCACCAAGTCTATTCCTCCAATCTGAAATAAGATGTCCATTTTTTACTTTTGATAATCCAATTTATAATTTTTGAATTCCATTTTTCGTATTTTTTAATTTAGTTACTTAGGTAATTTTAATTTTTCGTTTTGACAAAGTTTATTCGTTTTCAAGATAAAAATTTTGATCAAAGTTTGTCTGTTCCTTGAAACTGGGTAATAACTTGTTAGCTATTTTCAGAGGAATTCTCAAGCATGCTTAGTTGGACGGAGTAATTCTTAAGTTCTCCTTAGTTTTAGAGGATCTTTTCTGTCTTTCTAAAGTTACGCGAATATTCTTATGCTAATAAATTTTCATTGGTACATTTAAAACAAAACAATTTTGCGTATTTGGGATCGATAAACGTTTTTTTTACACAACATTACCTTTTCACATATAAATAAAATGTACTAAAAACGCGAGAACGGTAAGTGAACTTTGAAAGAAATAAAAACCTGAATACCTGTTTTATAATCTAATGATAAAAGCCCGAATATTTCGGCTCTGACTCTGTGACTCACAGTGTTAAGTCTCAGTGACACTCAGAAGAACAATTCTTCAGCTCCTCAGTTACGGGTTTTTTCATTTCCTTTTTAAATAATTTGATATCGTTTCAATTATTTTGAGTGTTTCATATGAAAAAGATTAAACCTCCACATTACTTTAAATAGGTAGGACACATAAGAAGCTTTGCCTGGCCATCACGCCTCCTTGAAGGAAAAGTGGTTCTTACCTTGGCAGTCTCCACGACGTTTACACATTCGGTAGTCAGAAACATCAATCACCGCCAGTACAGAAAGTCCTATGGCCACAATAAATGGCAAGATGTTAAATGCTAAGTTTGAGAGGCTCCTAAAAAGAGATTGAAAATTGAACTAAAGCTTAGACATTTTCGAGAAAAACTTGACAATTTACTATAAATAATCAGTGAAATACGGGGAAATCCAACAACATTAAAAAGTGTTTTGGCAAAAAAGTAAAAAAAAAATGGTGAAAAAAAAAAGTAAAAAAAGTAAAAAAAAAAAATCATAGTCTAGCATTCATAGTTTAAGCTCAATAATACTCCAGAAATTTTCAACGTGAACAGAAACACACCTAACGTTCAGGCCCACCCTTCCATCAGATTTTGAGATTCTTAACAATTTCTTAAGCCTCTCATGTTTTTTATTTAATTTCGCATATTTTTTTTCTAAGTTGTGTCCCAATTCCTCTAGCCCTAAAGGTAATTCCTTTCGTTTATGCTTGAATTTGACCCATTTGATAATTAGCTTTTTCAAAGTGCAATTAATTTCAAACTCGAATTATCTTCAACTGGGAACTTGGAAACAGACAAGTTTACTAAAAAGTTTCATTCGACGTATCAGTCACTGAATATAATAATATATTAATCTAATTATAATATAATATAATAATCTAATAAAAACATAATAATAATCTCTGAAGTACAATCATTTTGCCTAAGTAATTCACCGAAGAGTAGTGACCTGGCGACTGAAAATGCTAAAGAGGTACCTTATATAACCACACCCTCACCCACAGTTCCAGAATTTTACGTGAAAAAGTTTATCCCATGATTTCCACTAAAATTACATATTTATTTTTCTTTCTTATGTCCTTCACCCACATATGGCGACCTCCCTAGGATTGATCCCTACATACATCCCCAAACTGGTCCATGGCATGATCTAAGAAGAGCTAGGAGTGCATATGGCACTTGTGACGAGGTCAGAAGAGCCAAGAACTCATATGGCATGAGCTCTAGCAAAATTGTAAGAATCAATAGATTGATTTAAAAGGAAAATTAAAGGCTTAATGCCGGTCGGAATTTAAAATAAGAGCTCTGAGACATGAGGTCCTTGTAAATATCAAAATTCACTAAGATCCGATCACCCACTCGTAAGTTAAAAATACCTCATTTTTTCAAATTTTTCATCTCCCTTCAGCCCCCTAGACGGTCAAATTGGGTAAAATGACTTTATAAAGTTAATTTGTGCAGGTCCCTGACAAGTCTACCAATTTTCATCGTCCTAGCACGTCCAGAAGCACCAAACTCGCTAATAGCACTGGACCCCCTAACTCCCCCAAAGAGAGCAGATCCAGTCCAGACCACGGATCTACGACATTGGCTTATTGTACCCACCAAGTTCCATCCCGATCTCTCCGCTCTAAGCGTTTTCCAAGATTTTCGGTTTCCCCCTCCAACTCCCTTCAATGTCACCAGATCTGGTCGGGATTTAAAATAAGAGCTCTGAGACATGAGTTCCTTCTAAATATCAAATTTCATTAGGATCTGGTCACCTGTTCTTAAGTTAAAAATACCTCAGTTTTTCTTTTTTTTCAAATTAACCGTCCCCACTCCCCCCCCAGATGGTTGAATCGGGGAAATGACAATTTCTAATTTAATCTGGCCTGGTCTCTGATACGCCAGCCAAATTTTATCGTCCTAGCTTATCTGGAACTGCCTAAACTAGCAAAAACGGGACCGACAAACCGACAGACGGACAGAATTTGCGATCGCTATATGTCACTTGGTAAATACCAAGCGCCATTAAAAGGCCCTACACACCGTTAGACAAAGTCTCAATATTTTGTCAGGTTGATATTCAGACTTTCAAAAATACATATTTAATAGATCAATACGTTTATTTCATATATATCCCCTTTCCATTAGTATAATACACATAACCCGAAAATATGGTTTTAAGCTCCTTTAAGGGGATTTCTGAAACTTTTCTGCGATAAAAAATATAAATACTAGAGACTTATCATCGCTATTGCTTTTGCCACAAGTAATGCCACAGAGCATTGTTATCATTGGCCAATAGCTAACATTTAATGGACCTGGGGCATCTGTTTCTTTCTCCAATCAAACTCTACATTTAGTAAGATGTGCAAGTACCTATATCTCATTCAGACGCAACGCTATGGCGTTGCCTACAATAAAGGCCATACTGCTCAAATATTTTATTATTGTTTTCCCCAGAGACACTTCATATGGAAGGGGTCGTCGCATAAACTTTAGAGAGGGCTCTTTCGATTGGAAATCTAATGCCCTTATTAAGAGTCAAAAGTGATCGGAGGGCCACTAGCCCCCCCCCCTCACACCCTTTTTTACCAAATACATCCGATCAAAATTTTTAGATAGCCATTTTTTTAATAGTTCAAAGATCACACAACAAAAACTCCAGGGTCGACACAACCCCCCAGGGCCCGAGAGCAGGCGTTGCAAGTTGTGCCCCGGGGGCTTATATGGTTCTTATAGATTGGACGCTCACATAAACTTCAGAGAGGGCTGATTGGATGGAAATTGAAATTTATAGCTCAATTTCAAGAGTCAAAAGAGATCAGAGGGCAAATAGTCTCCCCCATTCCCTTTTTTCCCAAAACACGTCCGATGAAAATTTTAAGATAGGCATTTAGTTAAAATAGTTCAAACAGCAGATAACAAAAACTCCGGGGTCGACAAAAAACCCCAGGACCCAGAGGCAGGCGTTGTAAGTAATACCCTAGGGACATATACAGCTCTTATAGAGAGGATGTTCGTGTAAACTTCAGAGAGGGGTCATTCAATTGGAAACTTAAAGTTGTAGTTTACTTTTAAAGATTAAAAGATATCAGAGGCAAGTAGCCCCCCCACCGTCTTTTTTTCTCCAAATACATCCAATAAAAATTTGAGATAACCATTTTGTTAAAAATAGTTCAAACATCATATAATAAAAACTCTGGGGTCGACAGAGCCCGCCAGAGCCCGGGAGCAGGCGTTGTAAGTTATGCCCAAGGGGCATATATGGTTCTTATAGAAAAGATGTTCGTTTAAACTTCAGAGAGACTCATTTGATTCAAATCTGAAAGTTCTAGTTCACTTTTTAAGAGTCAAAAGAGATAAGAAGGCTACTGGTCTCCCACGACCTTTTTTCCCAAATTAGTTAAGACAAAAATTTTAGATAGTTATTTGGTTAAAATTAGTTCAAAGATCATACAACAAAAACTCCAGGATCGACAAAACCCCCCAGGACCCGGGGGCAGGCTTTGTAAATTATACCCTGGGGGCATATGTAGTTAATATAGAAGGGATGATCGTATAAACTTCAGAGAGGGCTCATTTGATTGGAAATTAAAGTTCTATTTCACTTTTTAAAAGTCAAAAGAGATCAGAGGGCAATCAGACCCACTCCCTTCACGCCCTTTTCCCCTAAACCCATCCGATTAAAAATTTTGAGATAGCCATTTGTTTAAAAATAGTTCAAATATCAGATAATAAAAACTCAGGGGTCAACAAAATCCCCCCATAGCGCGGGGGCAGGCGTTGCAAGTTATGTATGATAATGGTAGATGGTAATAAGCTTACCTAAGCTATGGATGTCAAGTCGTGATTTTGTTGAAACACTAATTTAGACAGGACGTGTGCCTGTCATCATCAGGTTTAAATTTAGGTTCAGTCTTTCATCTGCCTTTGACCTGTTAAGATCAAAACTAGTGTATATTGTTTAGCCAGTATTTCACAAAGGATTATTATTTGGATATTTTACAGCCTTTTATCACAATCAACGGTTTGAACTATTTGTATTACTTCAGTACCTTGAATGTAAATTAACTCTGTGACCTTCAGGGAATATAGAAGTTTCAAAAAAGTAAAACAATTGGATTATTATTTATGGACTAGATTACTTGTGTCAATAGACGCTTGCTGTGTAAAAACCTGTTTGGCGGATTTGTGTCACGAAATTAGACATTATCGAGCGCCAGGAAATGGCGCTCGATTTGGCAAATTCTACGGCTACCTTTGTGGCCTTTTCGAATAGTCGGTATAACTACATCGAAGAAGGGAAAATCTTATCAAGTATTTTGCTACGGATCACACAAAAAAGCATCACTGAGTGAGGGATTTTTGCCATTCGAAGAGAATTTCGCCAAAGCTTCAAAAAACAGGAGTTCAAGGTGCTTTTACTAAACTGGCTACATTTCCGGGTGTGTATCAAGAAATAATAGGAATCACTGGTGCTGCTTCGACAAGCAATGAATCTTCACTCTCGTCTACCCTAGTAAATGCGCAGAGTGAAATTGCCAAATTGAAAGTTAATCTTCGTCAAAATCTTCACAAACAGGTGATTGAGAAATGTTCAGGAGACAAAAGCGTTATCAGTGAAAAAGCAATTAACACTACTGTCACCAAAATCTATGATGCGATAACTCTTGATTACAGCTCGAAACTTACAAATATTGAAAAGATGATCAAGCTCAAATAACGGCGCTAGAAAATCGCGTCGAAACTCTAGAATACCGCAACGACGATTTGAAACAGGAAAGAAGATCCAACGTTCTTTTAATCCATGGACTGTCTCAGAAAGGTAGAAAAACACTGCCCAGTAGCGTCCCAGAGCTTACTAAGATCTAGAATAAGATCAGATCTTACTTAGTAAGATCAAGATCTTACTAAGATCAGAATTACTAAGATTACTTTCATTACTAAGATCCGTGCGCTGGATAGTAACATCAAGTCAACTGAACGCTGACGTAATCGAGTTAGTTCAGCGGAGAATGTTCTCCCGCCCGTCCTTGTCACTTTTTATCCGTCTGATTACGCAAAGTGCGTGTTCATGAGAAAAAAAGCTGGCCCGATCGAAAGTATTTATATCCCATTATTTAACACCAAAACGCGAGCAACTACTGAACCTGGCACGTGACAAATGGAATGGGGAGTTAGGAATGTATGGACTGATGGCGGCCGTGTATTAGCTGAACCAGAAAACAGTACAGTCATCTTGAAAATTAAGTCACCACATGATCTGATCAGTGATCAGTACTGACACGTTGAGTAAATCCTCAGTTTTTTCATTTATTTGGGATCGCCTGTTTTGTTTCGTTAATTTCGTGTCAAAAATAGTTTCGTTTGTTTCGTTGTTTCGTTAGTGAGAAAAAAATTCTCACTATTCAGTGTTTTAAACTGTTATCATGAATAGTATGACCAAAGGGCTTTCAGATCTAGAAAGTAATCGGCTGTCTGTTGACCAATTATTATACACCCCTATATCAAATGATAATTCAAGGGAAGGAAATAATACCCAAGCAATGAAAGCTAGTAATTTTGTAGATATTCAGTCGCTGAAGAAATGGTCGGTCAAAGAGGATATTATTTTTACATTTTGGAATTGCCAAGACCTTAGGACATCGTACCCTACACTCCGCAACATATAAAGTGAAATGCAAGAAACACCGTTAGTAATAGGACTATGTGAGACGTTTATGTCGTATAGGGATAATTTTTCTGAGGTATTTCCAGTTTCCAGGATATGTTAGTGAAAGAAAACAACGACAGGCTATGGAGGGAGGCGGTCTGGCTTTGTTGATAAAGGAAGGAGTTTCGTATTAGGTGAGGGAGGATCTCTTGCTATGGATTGAAGGAAGGCTCGAGACTCTCTTTATTGAAATAGAAGATAAATCTGATAAAAATGTAGTTGTTGGTTTAGTTTATAAGACACCGTCATTTAATGAGGAAGTTTTTATTGAGGAGATAAAGAATTTAATTGAGAAATTTAATAATGATCATAAATATAAAGTAGTAATGGGTGATTTCAATATTGACCTTCTTAAAACTACAAGCCATCTAGATTTTCTTAATTCGATGATTCCATCATTCCAATACCCCTTGGTAACTATGCCTACATATGTAACTGATAAGTCTGCGACGCTGATCGATGATATATTTGTGGATGGAAAGCTGCTTGAAAGCTCATATGCTGACGTTTTACTTACGGATGGATCCTACCATCTTTTTCATTTTAGTAAAAAAAAAAATCTTACAGGGTTATAGATAAGGTTGGTCACATAAATAAAACATTTTCTCGTGAATTAAGAAAAGATAATTAAAAAAAAAAATTGAGAAAGAAATGGATGATGCAGATTTTACTCCAGTTTCTGAAGAAGATAACCTGTCGGTTGCGTATGATACTTTTGTTGCAATGTCATCCAGTTCCTGCACCTCTTTCAACTATAGATACTGAATGAGACGTGTCCTCTTAGAAGACTTAAAAGGAGAGAACGAAATTCCCAAAGAAACCATGGATTACACAGGGTATTCTAAAGTCTATAAGTCGAAAACATGAACTGTATAAAACATACCTAGATAAACCATCTGTCATTAATTTTCAGCAGTTTGAAAATTACCGGAATACTTTAAACGGATTGAAACGGAAAGCTGAAAAAAATGTATTTACAAAATAAGTTTATGAAACATAAATGTCATATGAAAAAAAAAACATGGAAAACGGTAAATTCACTCCTGGGTCAAAAGGGTAAAATAGAAGTTATTAATAAATTACAATCAGGGGGGACTTTGACTACCCCAAAGGATGTTGCGAATTATTTATGGGAATATTTTTCTAGCAAGGGAGCGAAACTTAGCGATGATGCTCGGAAAAGAATCAAGCGGCCTTCCAAAATAGTTCAGACGGTTAAAAATAGTTAATGCTTGTACTATAAATGAAATGAGTAAAATTATCAGTAGAATGCAATCTAAGTCAAGTAGTGTCGACGGGATTTCTCTTAAGATTACTAAATTAGTTAAATCAGTTATAACACCAGTTTCATGTGATTTGATTAATAAATCTATGGAAAAAGGAATTTTCCCGGAAGTTTTGAAGGTCGCTAAGATAATACCATTGCACAAAGGAGGTAAGAGAGACGAACTTTCAAACAAAAGACCCATTTCTATCCTCCCTTTTTTTTTAAAATATATGAAAGGGTGATTGGATCCAGGATAACTGATTACATTGAAAATAATAAAATTCTTATAAATACTCAATTTGGTTTTAGAAAAAGTAATTCCGCAGAAATGGCAACTATTAAACTTGTTGACTGGGTAAATACGTCGTTTGAAGCGGGTCTTATTCCAGCTGCTTTGTTCCTAGATTTGGAGATGGCTTTTGACACGATTGATCATAAACAGTTATTACTTGAGCTGAAAAAATCGGTGTGACCGGAAAGAGTTTGTCTTGGTTTGAATCTTATTTAAGTGATCGGAAGCAAATAGTGGTGAATGGGTTTTTTACTTCTGTGGCTAGTGCGATAACTTGCGGAGTACCCCAAGGTTCCATACTGAGTCCTCTTCTCTTTTTAATTTTTATAGATCGGATTAAGTATTATTTGTCAGAGGCTGGTATAACCCTATTTACAGACGAAACTCTTTTACTCGTAGCTGCTCCATCAGTTGATCTATTTTTTGATAAAATGATAAAGGCAATGACTGAGTTTATTGAGTGGGCAGATTTTAATCTTTTGACAGTAAATTATACTAAAACTAATTACATTTGTTTTCTCGGATATCTAGAAACTAATATTTCTCGGATATATTGAAACTAATTTAGAATTAATAATAAACGGAAATCAAATAAAAAAAAGTAAAGGTAACAAAATATTTGGTTTTATGATTCATGAAAATCTATCATGGAAAACACATTCAAATATTATAGCTTCAAAGTTGTCCAGATCTCTGGGTGTGCTTCGCCGAGTTAAAAACCTAGTATCCTATAAAATTCTTCGGTTACTTTATTTTGCTATTTTTTACCCGTATATTTGCTATGGTTGCTCTTTATGGGCTAGTAATTTTGTGTCCTGTTATAGAAAAATACAAAATAAAGCCGTTAAACTTTTGTCACCTAAAACTTTGTTTACTCATAATATTAGTGAACTTTACACTAAGAATCAACTTTTTGATATTTCAAAAACAAGAGATTACCAAGTTAGGATTTTCACATATAAATTTATCAATAATATTCTTCCCTCTTCTTTCGAAAATGTTTTATCTATTAATAGTGATCTCCATAGCCATGATACACGAGGGGCATCAAATCTGGTACACCCATTTAGAAATACGGTTATTAATACGGTATATACATTTAGAAATACTACTTTGTAATTAGAAATTTTGCCCCCTCTGTATGGGATATTACTCCAATCAAAATAAGAGCTTTACAAATAAATAAAGCCCAAAATAAAGCCGTTAAACTTTTGTCACCTAAAACTTTGTTTACTCATAATAATAGTGAACTTTACACTAAGAATCAACTTTTTGATATTTCAAAAACAAGAGATTACCAAGTTAGTATTTTCACATATAAATTTATCAATAATATTCTTCCCTCTTCTTTCGAAAATGTTTTATCTATTAATAGTGATCTCCATAGCCATGATACACGAGGGGCATCAAAGCTGGTACACCCATTTAGAAATACGGTTATTAATACGGTATATACATTTAGAAATACTACTTTGTAATTAGAAATTTTGCCCCCTCTGTATGGGATATTACTCCAATTGAAATAAGAACTTTACAAATAAATAAAGCCCAAAATAAAGCCGTTAAACTTTTGTCACCTAAAACTTTGTTTACTCATAATATTAGTGAACTTTACACTAAGAATCAACTTTTTGGTATTTCAAAAACAAGAGATTACCAAGTTAGTATTTTCACATATAAATTTATCAATAATATTCTCCCCTCTTCTTTCGAAAATGTTTTCTCCATTAATAGTGATCTCCATAGCCATGATACACGAGGGGCATCAAATCTGGTACACCCATTTAGAAATACGGTTATTAATACGGTATATACATTTAGAAATACTACTTTTGCAATTAGAAGTTTTGCCCCCTCTGTATGGGATATTATTCCAATTGAAATAAGAAATTTGAGTCGTCTGACATCCTTCATGGCTGCAGTTAAGAGATTTTTCCTTGCAAAAGAATAATATGTTTGTATGCATATGTATGTAGCTTATATGTTTGTATGTAGTACTATGTAGAGTAGAGAAGACTACCACCTGCTATCAACAATCCCTTTGGGGCTTTCTTAGTGGGTGATGCAAAGTGTTTTTTATACATTTTTAAAATAAAATTTATATTATCTTATGTATCTTATCTTACCATTATTATGTATAAGACTCAGGTTCGCCTAGGAGAATGCATTATATTGTTGGTTATGCCCTGGGGGCATATATGGTTCTTATAGAAGAGGTAGTCGTATAAACTTCAGAGAGGGTTCATTTGATTGGAAATTGAAAGTTAAATTTACTTTTTAAGAGCCAAAAGAGACCAGAGGGCAACTAGACCCCCCACGTCCTTTTTCCCTCAAATACATCCGACAAAAATTTTGAGACAGCCATTTTGTTAAAATTAGTTCAGAGATCGTATAACAAAAGGTTATGTCGACTTCAAGGTTGACCCCCCCCCCACAGGGCCCAAGGGCTAGCGTTGTAAGTTATGCCCTGGGGGCATATATGGTTCTTATAAAAGGGATACTCGCATAAACTTCGAAGAGGGGTCATTTGATTGTAAATTAAAAGTTCTAACTACTTAGAACTTTCTTAGAATTTACTTCTAAGAAATTACTCTTTCTTAGAAATTACGGCGAAAAACTAGCATCAGATCAAATTTGTATAACCGAGGTTCAGTCCCAAAACTTGGATACTCTGAAGATGGCTCATTTTAACGAGTTTATTAAACTCCACCTACACGATCATTACCTTGGTAAAAAGGGTGGAGGGGTAATGATTTTTTGTTGTGATAATTTGTCGCCAAGGGAAGTTAATGTTCTAGGAATAAATGAGTATGATGAAATAATTTGGATTAAAGTTAAACCGAAAGTTCTCCCACGCCCATTAACTAATATAATTGTTGGTTGTTTTTATTATTCACCCGGCCAAAAATCGGAGCAGCGTAGAGACTTCTTGGAAAAACTCCATGCATCGTTTGATTACCTCCAGTCTAAACATCCAAACGCTGGGATCCTACTTACTGGTAACGGAAATGAACTAAATACAAGTCATCTTTGTCGGGAAGCTAATTTAAAACAAGTTGTTAATATCCTAACCACAAAAAGTGGTACTTCCCTTGACATTATTTGTACAAACATGCATGAATTCTATCAAAGACCCAATTCCTTCCCCCCACTTGGTGCAGACCATCTTACGCTTTTGCTAAATCCGATACAAGATCATATCCGCAAGCATAAATTTGATGTTTTTAAGTATCGACCAATTACTGATAGTGGTCTACTCAATTTTGGTACATGGCTTTCAGAAGAGCAATGAGAAGATGTATTTGCCGCCAATGATTCGTATAAGAAAGCCGAACTTTTCCAAGAAAAAACTAATCGATAATTATTTAATTCATTTTTCAGAGGTCAAAAAGAAAAAAAATGTTCTAATGATAAGCCGTATATAAATGATGCAATAAAAAGTTTAATCGGTCAACTTGGACTGTATAGTCAAGAAAATTAGCGGTAAAACAGTCAAAAATGTTGACTTTAATCTTGATGTACTCCCTGAAACTACAGTTAACTCATTAAATAGACTTGCTGCTATTGTACAAACATTTCCAGCTCTCTCATGTCATATTCCCCCACCCCCAGCACCAGACCAGGATATCCCTGTAGTACAACCTGCTGATGTTGAGGCGGAAATACGTAAACTAAAGAGAACTTCAATATGCCCCCTTGATATCCCCATTGATTTAATAAAAGCATTTCCTTATAAGTTATCAAAACCTTTATCAAATATTTTTAATACAATTACTAGAAGTGGTTCATTCCCTAAGTGCTGGAAAAAAGGATACATTACACCCATACAGAATAAAGGTGTTAAATTAGATTTTTATTGAGTTCGACCAATTACCTTAACACCAGTATTCTCTAAACTGTATGAGAGTTTCGTAGCAAGATTGGCTTAAAAACACAAGCCTTGTACTTCTTGATGAACAACAATTCAGAAACATGAAAGGATTATCAACAACACATTACCTGGTCAGTCTCCTCGATACTGTATATAAATTACTTGACGAGCCAGATACTTGGCTCAATCTCCTTTTAATTGACCTCCAAAAGGCTTTAGATCTAGTTAGTCATAATGTGTTAGTTGAAAAGTTGCTCAATGAATTTAATGACCCCATTTTCTAGCCAATATTATTAAATCTTTTCTGTCAAATAGGAGTCAAGTTGTTAAGTATAAAAATGTTTATTCTGATTCACTCCCTATTTCTTGCGGAGTTCCGCAGGGTACGCTTTTAGGTCCTTTGCTAATTTTGGTAATGATTAACAATCTTGCTAATGAATTAGCCAATCGATGGAAGTTTGTGGATGACATGTCATTGCTCTCCAAGATGTTGTAAGTGAAGCAGCCCAGTCAAAAATGAAAGTGAACTCCCATAAATCTCATATTATGACATTTAGTTTTCTTAAATCAAAGCCATCATTTGTTACCCCAATACCTACTGAAATAATTGTAATAAAAACTAAACTCTTAGGGGTCACACTGACTAGTGATTTGAAATGGGATACCCACATTTGCTTTATTGTCAAACAAGCTAGTACATCTCTGTCTCTCCTTAAGCTATTTGCTAAATTTTCGCGTCCAAAAGCACACATACTCCGCCTTTATAGATATTTTATCCGTCCACAGCTTGAGTATGCTTGCCCGGTGTGGGATTTCGGACTTACCTTGGATCAGTCCGATAGACTAGAAATTGTCCAGAAGAGAGCCCTGAGAACGTGCCTTACATTTTCCTTCTCAAGGAATTGCACCTCCCTACCTTGACAGCTGGACGTGTTACTCTTTGTACCAATTTCGGAAATAATCTGCGTTGTAACCCAAGCTTTCAATGTATACTCCCAGCCCATTATTGCCCTCCAAAGCCCCGTTTACCTCGATCAAAAGCACAAAAAATCCCAGTTTTAAATCCCATTAATGCAAAAACTGAGCGCTACAAAAAGAGCTTTGTACCAGCGTTTGTTGAACTAATTAATAAAGGAAATTGGTATTGCATCATGTTAATGTGTCATTTATATTGTTAATGATTCAGTTTTGATGTTTCATTTTTATATGACATTCTATTGACATTTTTCTATTCCTATACTCATTCTTATTCATTTTACTTGTGTTACTTACTTTTTAATTATGTACTTATGTTTGTGTACTTATGTACTTATTTTTTTCATTGTACTCGTTTTTATTTGACAAGCCAGTTGGGCTCATTGTTGTGGATTATGTTTATATATTCAACTTTTGTGCTTATGTTTTTTTTATATACAATGTAGGCTAACTGACAGAAAGCAACAAGTTCAGCAGTTCTTTATGTTGTGAGTGTTTGCTTGTTAATAAAGTGCTATTCTATTCTACTTTTTATGCGTCAAATGATATCAGAAGCCCCCACCCACACCATTTTCCCCCAAACCAATCCAATAACAGTCTTCAGATAGCAATTTTGTTAAAAACGCTTCAAACATCAGATAATAAAAAATCCAAGGTTAACAAAACCCCCCGGGGCCCGGGAGGGGGTGTTGTAAATTATGCCCTGGGGGCTTATATGGTTCTTATAGAAGGGATACTTGTATAAACATTAGCGGACACATTTTGTTCAAGTTCACTTTTAAAGAGTCAAAAGAGGCCGAAGGGTAACTAGCCCCCCCCTCCCCCCTTCACGCTCTTTTTTATCCAAATCCATCCAATAAAGATTTTGAGATAGCCATTTTGTTAAAAATAGTTAAAAAATCAGATATTAAAAATTCTGGAGTAGAAAAAAAACCACGAGCTCAGGAGCAAGTGTTTTAACTTATTCCCCCTGGGCATATAAGGTTTTTAAGTAAGGGGAGGTCGTAAAAACTTTAGAGATGACTCATTTAATTGGAAATTAAAAGTTCTAGTTACCTTTTATAAGTCAAAAGGGATCAAAGGGCATCTAGACCCCCCCCCCACAAACACACACACACACACAGTCTTTCCCACAAACGCATCAATCAATTGTATCAATTATCATATTATATCAATAGTATCAATTTATTGATACTAAAAGAAAAAAACTATTACAAAAGTAAAGTGGTTACTAGGCCCAAGAAGCTTTGCTTGTAATGGACCACAGAGAACAAGAATAAAACACTATTATAAAATATATACAAAAAAAACAAAAAAAAACAAAAAAAAAACTGGAACAAGACAAGGACATTGAATAGATAAGATATTTAACAAATAGAAGATTTAGAAGCAGATTTAACATATAGCTGAAAATGATTTTAAAAGAAGAGAAGAGACATACAAATTAGGAAAGGATTAATAAAGAGAGAGAAAAATTATTGAATTGGAAAGACCCGACGAAATAATGCCTTTGCAGAAAGAAAAAGAGGAACATCCGAAGGGATGGAGTTCCATAATAGAATTGATCAAAATTCACCCGATCAAAATTTTGAGATTGCCAGTTTGTCTGAAATAATCCAATGATCAAATAGCAAAAATTTTGGGGTCAACATGCCCCACCCCCTCTAGAGCCAGGGGGATGGGTTGTAACTTATACTCTTTGGGCATATAAAGTTTTCATGGAAGAAGTGGTCGTATAAACCTCGAAGGGGACTCAAATGACTAGAAAGTGAAAGTTCTAAAACCCTTTTTAAGAGTAAAAAATGATCCGATTGCAACTTACCCCCGCCCCTAACCAATCCTCTTTTCCTTTAATGGGTCCGATTGAATATCTTATATAGCCATTTTGTTCAGAATAGACCGAAGATCATATAACAAAACTCCAGGGATAACACAGCCCACCAAATCCTGGGGACAAGTGTTCTAAATCATGCCCTGGGCATATAAGGCTTTTAGGGAAGGGATGGTAGCATAAACTTCTAAGGGGACTGATTCAATTTAAATCAGAATTTCTAGTGCACTTTTTAAAAGTCAAAAGTGATCAGAGGGCAACTAGCCCCCCAAATTCATCTGATCAAAATTTTGAGATAGCAATTTTGTTCAAAATAGTTTAAAGATCAAATCGGTCAACACAGTCTCCCAGAGCCCGGGGAGAGTGTTGTAAGTTATGTCCTGAGTGCGGATCAGGCTCTTTGTGAGGGGTGGTCGTACAAACGTCTGAGGTGGCTCATTTGATTCGAAACTTAAATTTCTATCTACCTTTTTAAGAGTCACCAATAGTGATCAGTGGGCATAGATACCCCCCTCTTTTCCCCAAATGAATCCCATCAAAATTTTGAGGTAGCCATTTTGTTTGAAATACTCCAACAACCAGATTGGTCGTATAAACTTTGGAGGGGACTCAAATGATTAGAAATTGAAAGTTATAGTTTCCTTTTTAAGAGACAAAAGTGATCCGATGGCAACTAACCTCCCCCCCCCCCATCAACCCCAAGACCATAAGGCATAATTGTTAGTCTCCATGCAAGGGGTGGTTTTATAAACTTCGGAAGGGGCTCATTCAATTGGAGGGTTTAGTAGATTTTAGACTTTTACAGTGAGCAAAGAAGGCAAAACCCAAATTCTTGTTTGTAATGATTTTTGTTCGTTTCAAGCTTGATTTAAATATTCGATTTAAGTTCCACTTGTTTTAAGATTTATTTATTAGTACCTATTGTATGTTTGTTTGCTATGATTGTTTATCTAACTTGTGTTCGTTTTGGGTTTCATTTATTCTCAAATAGTAAATTCTTGTAATTTATTTATTTATATTAGTACTTGTTGTATATTTTTTCGCTATGACTGTTCATTTAATGTCTGTTCGTTTTGGGTTTCATTTATTGCCAGCACCAAAAACCTGTCCACCAAACCTGTGACAATTTTTAATCGCTCAAAAATGCGTCTGTTTCCCATAAATTCCTGTCTTCCCAAATTCGGCAAAACGTAAAAACCTGTCTTAAAATTACTTTACACAAAAATACACTCAACAATTAAGTAAGGTTTTTCATTTACATTTTTATAAATTATTTCAATTATTTTTACACAACCTTTTCTAATTCAAAGAAAATTATTTACCGTTTCTAACTGCTTAAACAAAATTTTATATACATGATTTCTTTTTTTTGGGGTGGAGGAGGACTTGGGGTCCAAGTCTTCCCTTGTATGTATACCTTAAGAAATTCTAAAATTCAAGGGAACTTACATTCCGAGACTTTTTGAACACAATGCCATCAGTCCAAAGAGACCAGACAGAATTGCCACCATGCTATTCCACAGAGGCGCAAAGGTGACACTTACGAGTCGCTCTTGATTATAAATAAAATTAAGCACCTAAGGAACAGTAAACTTTATCAGAATAAGCACCCACAATGTATTCACCACACAAAGCATCCACAGTATTCACACCAGATTATTAAAATTAATTCAGAAATCAACTTTCTTGGCAATGTTAACCTTTATCTAATAAGGTAGGTACAAAATACAGACTGCATGACTGTAGATACGTTATCAGTCTTAACATGATGAGGTTTGCGTCAAACAGTATGGGTAACTTGCGAAAGCGGCAACTGGCGTTAGTGTCGACAAAAAACCTCAATGCCATCTAGAGGTGGGTGATATTTGGCAACTTCTCAGTTTAAAAATAAGAATAATTATTTAATTTGTGTAGTTGGTAAACACAGCGCAGTAGTCGTGTAGTAGTAAGTTTCTGACCTCAATTCCTGACAGAAAAACTATAACAAAGTGAAGAAATGCCAAGTGTCGCCAACCGTGAGATAACGTTGATAGTTTTATTGGGCGACAATAGAGCCAGTTCCTACTCTAATAAGTCACCCATGTTCTTTAGTTTGTGCAACCAACAAGCTATGTTGCGTGTTCAACACAGGAGACTATACTCACAATGATGTATAAATGCTAATCTATAATTAACATACGGCTTATTAACAATAGTGTTTAGGGTAATATTGTGCCGAACCTTTATTAACTCATTCGATTTCAAGGCATAAAAATTGAAACACTAAGATATTAAAAAACACTTTAGATTGAAAGTAAAAAGTAGTATTTGTGTCACTTGAAGCACTAAGAAATCACAGTAGAAAAAAGCACCACAGAGAAATAAAAAGAACTAAACTCAGTTGAAATCGCAAAAGGAAAAATAAAAAACTTATGCTTGAAAAGAAAAGGAAAAGGCACTAAAATCATTAAACATCAGAACAAAATGTAACTAGAGAGAAAAGAAGCTAACTAAAAATAGGGATGACTTCATAGTCATGAACAACAACCTTGGTTGCTCTGATTAGGGATTATTTATAGCCTTGGTACATTTTCTGGTCTCTCTTTAGGTTTACAATCTCTACATTTCTTTATGCCCCTTTCATATATGTGCTCAGTTGGACATCAATTTCCAGCGATCATAACTATGGACAAATTAGAGAAACTTATAAAAGAAGAAGCAGCTTGTAATTGGTCGAAAATGACTGTAGCTAGACATTGATGTGTAGCAAAACATGCATGTGGATCGAACTTTTGCAGCTTCAGGTTATTTTAGTACATTTTCTATTCTTGGTGGTTCTTTTGAGATAAACAGTGGGTCCATGGCAAGGCCGTATCCAGGGGAGGGATCAGGAGGTTTGACCACCCCCCCGAAATGTTTTTCCATCTCGCAAAAACGTATTAAAAATTAATAAAAAAATTTCATGCGTTCTTAAAGTTTTTTAAAACTTTAAATCCCCCCGACAAAATAAACCTCCCTAAACAAATTCTGAATACGGCCTTGGTCTATCCTGCCATGTCTTGGTGTATTTTGGACTCTATGGCTAGTAGAAAGAATCACAACGAATATTTCACGTGTATAAAACTAGACCTCTTCGGCGTTAAGACAGAAATAATCTAAAAAGTACCAAAAAAAACAGAAAAAAAAAGATTAGACAAATATATGTACAATTGTTACTCCATGACAAACATAGCAGCAGGAAATATACACAATTAACTGGCATCCAATGATGCTATTCTTTCAGTTTTGCAATTTACTCCTCTTGTAATTTAGCAAACCGAAATTATAGTTTTGGAATGGGTTCCATTTTAAAATAATATCATAAAATAAATGAATATTTAAATTTCCTGTATCTGAGTAGATTGATAGATCCACATTTTTTTCTGCTGCTTCCGTAGCCCCAGTGTGCAAAACCTTCATTATTTGATTTTTATGCTTTTGTGTAAAGTCATTTTTTGTGGTTTTCCACGAGCATTCATTTCAGTTTATCCACTGTTAAGTTTTTGTCCAGATATTTTTGCCTTAGCTTTATTGAATAAAATAGGAGTAGTCTAGATTTGAAATAGTATTAGACGTAACCTTGTAGGGCTTGTGCAACATACAACCGCGGTCACCACTCCAAGTAGCTTCAGTGGTACCAATAAAGGAGATCCGTGCCCCCTTGATCTCCCCGCTTGGCAATTTTGAAAAAAATTCTGTTTAAGGGTATTTTCATATAAAAATCCCTTTTTTCTATTCCCCTCCCCTGGGAATGAGTTTCCCCTCCCCCTAGATATTGGAAACTAAATTTTGCTCCACTTCCTAAATTTTCGTGAAATGAATGGTAAACAAATCCGCAGACAATTTCTCCACAAACATCTTGCAAATCCTCCTCTGTTTTTCAGAGGACCCACGCTCCAGAATCATGCTGATCATTGTCATCACTGTCGCTTCACATATTCTAACCTTGGTCCGCGCACTTGTCTTCCTATTCTTCCAAACTTTTTTCAACCATGAAAAAATACCCTGGGCCTTACCTTTTCTACTTTTAATACCTTCACTCCACCCACCGACTTCACTAATAATTCCCTTATTCTCATTCTTAGCAACTTAGTCTCCTTAACATTTGTTTTCAAACCTGTTAAAACACCATGAACTCTCAAAACCTCTAAAAGTTCATTCATTTTGCTAACATTTTCATCTGGAACACTCAAGTCATCAGAATAATCTATGTCTAGAAGAGTTTTACTTCTCCATTGGATTCCGTCCTCTTCTGTAGCCTTAGATGTGCCTCAAAGGACAAAGTCCATCAAAATGTTTGTTCTTACAAAACCATCTATGTTCTTACATAAGTTCATGCATAAATGATATGTTCCTACATAATTTTAATCATTCAATCACTATTTTTTTTAAACAGTTTAATGCCTATTACTAGTAGTTCTTGTGTTGTCTTGCAACAATGAGGAAAACTAAACTTATTGGAGCCCAATGATGATATATTCTTCAAAAAGTATTTTGTGGCTAGGATTTTAAAAAACATGGCTGCTTAAAGCAGAATCAAAAGAAACAGAAGTAATATTAATAATATTTAAGTAGCAATGTTTTTGAAAATCCTAGCCACAAAATACTTTTGAAGAATCCGCCATTATTAGCAATGATCTTGGCATAAAGCAAGTAGTTCGAGAAGCAATTGAAATCAGACTTAAGATTAATAATAATATTTCCTTAAATAGGGATTTAGGAGAATATTCAAAAAAAAGCTCTATATAAAAATTTAATTAAAAATGACCTTACGAAATGTTATAAAAAAAGCAATAGATATTAACACAGAACCTGTCACAAGTTTTAGGCAACTAAATGTCACATTTTAGGCAACTAAAATGTGCTTTTAAGAGGTTCTCTTTCATTTCAATGAATTGCCTCGTTTCATCACAATTTATTTATCAGTCCTGGTTGAACTTCGCTGAGGTAAGGATGCTGGGACTGTTTTGAAAAACTGTTCATTTTAGTTTTATTGATTTTATCCTCTTGTAAGTTGTCTTTTCTTATATATTTTTGTATTGCTGAGGACGGCCCTTGGACATAGGGCCAAAATATTTATTATAATTTGTTTCCCACTGTCTTGAGAAATTCCCTATTGTTCTTCTTGTTTTTGGTGTTTGTGATGGAAAGGCAGTGTGGTCTTAGTCGCTATTTACGTTCTACTATGTTAGTCTCTGGTAATGCTATTCATTGTTACAATACGAGACAGGCTGATGGAACTAGGACGATATTAACATCCTAGCACACTTGGAAATTTCTTGACATGTCTCAAAAATCGGTCAAAGTTCTAACAGTGTTCAAAGTGCTGTTGGCCCTCAAATTAAAAAATGTAATTAAAATATATATATATATATATATATATATATATATATATATATATATATATATATATATATATATATATATATATATATATATATATATATATTATAATATTATTATAAATATTATGTTAAGGAGGTGTGTTATCTTATGTGCGGTTGTTAGTTGCTCTCCAAATCTTTTGTCCATTTTGGATGATATGGTAAAATTACATGTTTGATAGTTTTGTCATATCTTCTTGCGTCTGCTAAGTGTTAAACCTTCTACTAATTATAAGCTAAGAATTTTGTTATTGTAGTTTTCTTCGCAAATTTTATATTACCTATGGATGCATGTAGACTCGTTAGAGGAGGGGGGGGGGTCTGAGATGCAATGATCGCGAAAATAATCATTGTGTTTTCATTAGTCTCGGGTATTGGCGCGAAGATTCTGCAGAAACGTTACCTCGGAATAATAAAAGGAATCCCGCTGTCATTTCATGCTTCCGAATTCAAAATGCATCCAGGAGTCGTTGACGCAAACCGAATTGGTTTATCCCAAACTATCAAGCTAGACTTTTCGGATTCGTTTGCAAAACGTGACGTTATGAAGAATGGGGTAAAAATCGGTTACGAGATTTTCAGAGTTTATGATTTCGTAAGTGTACCACGATGTTGCTTTGTCTCCTGATCACGTTATCAACGATTGAACCAGTCAGGTGGAAAAATGTGCGCGCTGCGCCGAAAATCACACTTTTTCGAAAGATGCGCCCAGTACAAATAGCCCTAAATGTGCAAACTGCGGCGACTCTCACAATTCATATAATCTATTATGTCCAGTGCTCAAGTCTCGTATTGCGACCGGTGTGAAATAATGATGTCGCAAAAGTTCTTGGTTATTTCGTACAATATAAATGGAATACGTCAAAAAGAGCACATCACTGACAAATTTTTGAGAAACTATGACACCGTTTGTCTTCAAGAACATCGTTTATCTTCAGCTAACACCAACTTGTTGAAACGGAGTGCAAACCATATTACGTTTGTGAGTGATGCACGGTCTACGTTCGGTAGACCTTCCGGAGGCCTCGCCTGTATACTGAGACATAGCTCCTTCTCATCCACGATGCCTGCGCTATTCCGTAGTAACGAAAACCTCTTGGCCGTGCAAATTGCCGATTTAATACTTACGAATGTGTACTTTCCTTGTGATCGTAAATTGGTTCAATTACTGAATAAGACCTGTAGTGTTTAAAAAAAAAAGTGACAGAATCCGCATCATCTCTCGGTTACCAATTTGTTGTCGCCGGGGATTTTAATGCTGATTTATTGAATTTAAATATTCGGTCTGATATGGTTTTCGAGTCTTTATCTAAGTTTAAGCTAGTGGATAAGAATCGTCCGTTTTCTTACATCCATCATTCAAGGAGACTTACTAATATAGATCATGTTCTTTGCTCTCCCAATTTATCTGTTTCACTATTTCTGTACATAAAACAGAAAGCGATATAGACCACCTACCAATTTCCTTCATGCTTGTTCGCAAGATAGTTCTACTAGACGTGGGAATCGTAGATGCTTTACCAGGGGAAACTGGAATAAGGCTAATTGGGCTCTTTATATTTCTACCCTTACAGCTTTTTTGTCTAGGATAAAAGTTCCTTTTCAGCTACTTCAGGTTGGATCTAAATTTGTAAATAATAAAAATATTCTAAACAAATATTATTTTGATATTATATCGTGCATGAAGGAAGCTGAGAGGGTGGCTGCTCCCGAAGAACGTGTTAAATTTAATACACGGAAGCCTGAATGGTCATGGGATCTGGGTCTAAAATCAGTAAAAAATAAAGCAAAATTTTGGCTACGTATTTGAGTTTCTTGCGAACGACCACGTAGCAGTGTAGTATTTCAGCTTAAACAGTAAAACTAAACTAGAGTATACAAATTATTTACGGTCTGCAAAATCTAAACTTTGCAAATTCCCGTCAAGTAATTTAGATTGGAAAAAAGTGGTAAATTCAGATAAAATTGATGACTCTTCGTCAACAAGTAGCCCAATTAGTCCTGCTACTGGTGCAAATACTACGACAAGATTTTTAACACTATAAACCATTTTGTTCAAGCTACTTTTATGAGGCTTCTTATTTCTGCGCTTCCCATATCACTCCGCCAGAACCAGATCCTCCTAGTTAATTTAGTTTCGGTGGCACAAGCTATAAAGAAGCTTAAGTCTAGCTCTATTGATTGTGATGGTATAAGTGCCAAACACCTAAATGTTGATTGTCCAGCTCAAATCCAACATTTACAACTTCTGTTTCAAATGTGCTTATGCACCGCGGTTGTGCCTAAAAGTTTTTGTGCGGAACAGTTACTCGATCCTGAAAAAAGGAAAGATTCCGACTGAGTGTGCATCTTACAGGCCAATAGCGGTTTCCTGCAATATATGCAAAATTTTTGAGTATCTTCTCCTCCCATCAGTTAATTCTTTAGCATATTTTGGTGAAAATCAGATTGGGTTTTCAGCTCGGGTAGGTTGCCAGCAGGCCCATCGAATTTTGGCTAATGTTCTTACTGATGCTACTAAAAAGGGATTCGAGTTACATTTATGTGCTTTGAATCTCTCCAAAGCCTTATGACACCGTTACGCATTCCCAAGCTACCTTTTCCCTTTTTAGTCATGGTATCAACATATCAGTAATTTTTCTTCTTAGATATTGGCATTGAAATACCTTTTTGCGTATTGAAACGGATATGAGGGTTTCAGAAAGTAAAATTCCAGTTCGACGTGGGGTCCAGCAAGGTGCTGTCCTCTCCCCCTGTATTTTCAAACTTTGTATATCATCTGTCCTTTCCTCTATCCCACCTACTTGCATCCTTAATTCTGTAAATATTTCTCATCGTGCCTATGCTGATGACATTCTTTTGATCAGTAGGAGTAAAAAGGGCTTTCTTTGTCTGTTTCAACAGTAGCATCTAACTTCATGCGATTGCACTTTCTCTTAATCTTTCAAAGTGTGAATATCTTTCATTTAATAGTAATATCACTACTCCTCTAATCTGTGGATCTTTTTCTATCCCGTCGGTTTCTTCATTTCGGTGGTTGGGAATTAGTGTGAGTAAAACATTAAAATCCTTACGGACTCTCGCCGTTGCTGATTGCAAGAAGAAAATCCAATTAAGTTACTCTAAAATTGTTGCTAACCGAGGTAGATACAATAGAAAGTCTATTGCTAAATTATATTTGGATTTTACAGATCATTCGGTTTTTTTTTCCTTTCTGGTATTTACCCTATTTTTTACAAAAAAGATATCAGTTCAATTCGTCCCTATTATTTCCGGTTTTCCCGTTTTCTATTGTATCTGCCTCCATGGTACAGGAATAGGAGCCTCATATCTGTTTAGTTTCCCGGATATCGGGTCAAAACTCACGGAGCTTGCTGGCAAAATACGCCAGTCTACTTATAAGTATCTCCCGCCCACAGTGGCCTTACTCGTTTGCTTTAGTTTCTTATTCTTTCTGTTTTGTGTAGTGTTTGTTTTGTTTCTTTTATTTGTACTCCGCTTTGATTTTTTGTAGCGGGTCAAAAATAAATTATTATTAAATTATTATTATAACGATTACAAAAATTATACTACTTTGTGTTTTGTTTATGCTAACATTTCTTTTTTCAGATTGTTTTGTTTTGTTATCTTGTTGTTGTCTCTACGTGGTTTTATATAGGAAATTATTGTACATTTTAGTCACACAGGCTCATTAGAGGTTAATTTTTTAGATTTTGTTCCTGTTTTTTTTTTTTTTTTTTTTTTTTTTGCCTAATGAATTATTTCTTCTACAATTAAGATGCAAATGAAGAAGAAGAAAAACAAGAACTTACTCCAAGGGTGATCATAGCGAGTCCAGATAGTAGATGAAAGATGGAAATTGTCCACATCAGACACTTCTTTGACCGCAAATTGTTGCCGATTTCGTCCGGATTATCGACTGTAAAGCAGCACACTCCTCTTCGGTTCCATCGACTTGCAAAGTGCAAGATATTTTCACGTCTATCAGAAGCCTACAATACCAAAATATTTTCAAATATAAAGACGTAAAAACCAATTCACATTTAAT
Organism: Artemia franciscana; assembly: GCF_032884065.1. Taxonomy (NCBI): domain Eukaryota; kingdom Metazoa; phylum Arthropoda; class Branchiopoda; order Anostraca; family Artemiidae; genus Artemia; species Artemia franciscana. The sequence goes on along the minus strand of NC_088868.1, from coordinate 31,659,770 downwards.
GCTAGAGGTCCAGACCACAGACAAAAGATGTCCACCTTTTGATGTCCGCATTGGATACCCACATGTCCAAGAGGCCTATCCTACAATATTAACAAGGGTATTGGGTTTTAGATACCCCTTGAAGCGATTTGACAATGGTGGCGTTGTATGTTTGAACGCAGTATTGGCCTGTCAGAGGCAATACTTTAGTATTCGCTATAGTAAAGAGTCAAAAGGCTTCAGTGTATTATTTATTTATTATTTCTATTTTTGCAGAAACACTTTATTTGGAAGAGGTGGTTGTAGTAACTTTGGAGGAAAATTTAACGGAAATATAAAGTTTTAATGCTCTTTTCAAAAGTAAGAAGTGATCGGGAGGCAACCATCCGCCCTCTTATACCCTTTTTACCTGTCCTCCCCCTATAGACGTCTGGTCAAATTTTTTGATGGCTATTTTGTTCAAAATAGTCTGAAGATGACACACCTTTGCCTCCAGGAACAACCTGACCCCCCACCCCCAAAAAAAAACTGCCCCTAGGGTGGAGGTTATATGTTACGGAAGTTGCCCTTTGTTCATATATACGGTTTGTTTTTGGGGAAGGGGGGATGTTTCATCCTGGGCCTCGAAAAGGACTAAGGGTATTAAGGTTATCTGTCAGGAAATGTTGAGCAGCATATTCAACAAAATGAAAAACAAAACAATATGTGTATACTGGTTGCAAAGAGGGCGTATCAGCAATATCTCAGGAGCGGCTTAGGGTATTAAGTTGAAACTTTCAGGACATGTTGAAAAAGATATTGAATAGGGATTGGAGGGCAACCAGCTTCTCTACTCGCCCTTGTTTGATTTCCTCACTAACACTAATCACAAAATTTAGATAGGCATTTCTTTAAAAGAGTCAAAACGTCCTACATCTATGGCTCCAGGATGGCTTGACCTTCCACAGCCACCAGGTCGGAAGTTGTAAATTAATCAATTCACCCATTTTAACGAGTTGATCACTGGGAAAAGGGAAAGTTTGATCCTAGATTGGTACATCCAGGAATAGTATAGTAAATGGAGTTTCTGCCCCACCTAGCTCATCCATTCAATTTACATAATTTTCAGTCCATTTTACATCATTATAACATCAAATACTGCATATTTTTGAGCATTTTCTATCCTTATATTCAAAATGAAAACATATCCTTGGAAATCAAATTTGGTCTCATTTTTACACTTCACATTTTAAACACGGGCGCTAGCCCCACCTAGACCACCCCATCAATTTAATCCATTTTCAATTCAATTAACACCACTTTAAATTAAAATTTCCAATATTTTTACAATTTCACATCCTGAGCGTTAAGATCGAAACAGGTCCTGCGAAATAAGAATTTTAAATGTAATTTAAAAAAAATAGTTTAATTATATTCGATTCTTCCTTTACTATTGATAAAATGTTGCAATTTAATATGATTTAATATTTAGTGGACGGTTGGATATTAATATCTAAACAGTTTATATTATATTTATTTGTTCTTTCAATAACCTTTAAAATCAAACCTTTATTTAATCTTGTAAATGTCTTTCAAGATCAGCTGCATTAGAATCAAAACGCTTAGATGCAAATAGATCAACCATTTCACCTTTAAAATCAATAATGATTACGATTTTCTTTCCATATTTAGTTGTAAAACATTTAATTCCTGTTGTCGTGTATTCCATTCCAATGACTAAATCTTCTTTCCTAATAGTTTGATTATTTTTCACTTTCATTTCGCTTAAAAGTTTCTCCATTTATTAGTTGCTAATTTTATTAAACGAATTTACAAATCAAAAACAGTTTTTCTTTCAATTACCTCTGGGCTTTCTTCTCAAGAATTCGATGAACGAATTCTGGGAAGAAATCCAAATAGTCAAATGAAACACAAAAAGGTTATATAAAATCTCCTTACAGGCCTGCATGGCCGACTTGTTAAAGCGATTGATTGATCATCGGTTGGGATCCAACAGTGTGACTCTTACTGTTACCTCGTGTAGCAGTTGATGATGACGATACGATCGGGTTACTGGCCCAGATCAAGGAGTAAGAAGCAGACGAGTTCCCTTCAAACAAAACACCCTGCGGGGTTAACCTCGGAGCCCAGGGTCATGTGAGATCAAAAACACCAAAAAAAAATGGATAACAGCCTGGGGAAGGAGTCTTGCTTTATATATTAAAAACGTAAAGAATTTATTGCAATAGAAAAAACAAATAAAATGGATAACAGCCGTGGGGCTTTTATCCTTTTTTTTCACCATACCTAATACTTCATCTGTTTTTTGATTTTTCATTCTATATAGATAAATAATTTACATTATTTCCTTTATCTACGTTTTGATTTTTTGTCAATAAAACTAATGCTAAAATTTGTAACGAAATAAAAAGCAAATAACATAAATATCTTAACCATTCTTTAACTGTACTTAAATTCTCCGAATTGAATACAGAATAAATATTCGATACACTTACGAGAAATTGCTCTGTGATTTTTTGTTGTGTAGAAAAGCAAGCTACATACGCCATCTTTATTCGAACTGTGAGAAGAAACAATATGACTATTACAATGTGCGAATGAAAAATAAGTACAAATAGAGCGATTAACGAAACAAGCAAAGCTAGTGGGGTGGAAAGTAAGAAGGGTTTTACTTATAAGTTAAACTTTACAGACTTTACGCAATATTTATAAACAATTAATTTCACTTGTTTCATATATTTTCACGAAACAAACTGTAATGTTTTACGTAATTCATTTTCTCACTTACTTATTTCTTCATTAATCAATTCACCTGAGCAAGCAATGCTACATAGAATGAATAAGCAGTTTTATACTCAGCCTTTCTTTCTGCTATTTTTAGATAATTTTCAAGTATTTCAATCAGAGCTGCCTCAAGACTTTAAGAAGCAAGGGGTAACATAGCAAAAGCAGATAAACCTGAAGCATTAAATATAAATTTGGATACTAAGAAAGTATTACTAACATTTCCGTAATATTTAAACTTCTATAATAAACGAATAATCTCTTTTCTAGTTGTTCTTCTATTTATATTTGAAAATAAACTTTAAATAAAATTCTGCGGTTCCATTCCCAATAATCTTCTTTTTATATAATCGACACACGAATGACCAGAATTCACAGCGTTAAAATTTTGGACTTGAGTAGAATGATAGGCAATTTGCTTATTTGAATTCTCTAAGTAGTTGACGATTTATTTCCAGGTCGGATTCCAAAAGAATCGTAAAATTCAACAAATACGTACTAGGGATAACTGAAAAAATTAAGTCCAATACGTCCCAGGCGATCCAATACAGTCATAATTGACTACACCACATTCTTTTCTCTTTATTTTACCTAGTAAGTCATCTCAAGAAAAAACACCTCGAAAATAATGAATATAACCTAATTCATTCAATATGACAATATTTGTCGATGATAGCATGTGATCTTTTATCCTTTCTAACGTTCCCCATTTTTTGGAAGCAAACATTCTTTGAATTGTGAAATCTCAGCTTCAGCAACTTTTCCAGATCTTCCACACTGTTTAGGTACTTTAACCACTTCTTCTTGTATTTTCGTCGGTTTACCACATTTTTCGGGAGCTTCAAGAACCACTTCCGACCCAGATCCAACAATTTTGTGTGTAGCTGGCAATTTTAACCTCGACCTTTCAGTAAAGTCCCCGGTAATGTTAAACCTTCACCATTAGCGTTTGAAGAACCAGTTATTTTATCAACAATTTTCATTTCAGCACATGTACCAAATGCAGCTGTACCCACTTGTTAGAGCAGCTTTACCTGATACCGCTGCTAATGGTATTAAAAATGGAAGTAAGCCACCATTTTGAATCAGATGATAATATGATATAATTATGTAGACATCTTTATTCTTTATTTCCCTTGCTCAATTTCTTCAATCTGTTTTCTTTTAAGCAATAGTTTAACAGGTTGTTTTTACCAACAAAATATTTTCTATTCAAATTCGACAATTTTCTTTTTTCTTAAAACATCTGTTTATTTTTACTTTTTGAAGAGGAGATAAATGAATTGTGTATTCGATAAAGTCAGCTTTTTTATTGATTTCAAATTTATCGAGAAGAGACAAGATCGGTAATTATGGATGATTTTGAAGTAATTGTTTGTAGGATAAATCAATATCGCATCCTTTATTTTCATTTTTACATTTTTCAATCTTAGTCACCTGACTTTTATGAAGCAATAGTTAAACAGGTTCTCGTTAATTCACTTTTGTATGCGTTACTCGCACTTAACATTCTTGTTTTGCATCGAAACCCGTTTTAATTATTGTTTTTGAAATTCTGAAGATAAAATTGTAAACTCTTCCATTTACTAGACAGTTACTTTTATAGATAAAATTCCAAGGTAAAGATTTTCGTAATATTCTTTTCAAAAAACTTCATAGGCTTAATAATTACTTCAACCCTCCATTCATTCTCTTTTGAAATGCTTCTTTGGGATGTTTTTTGAATATATTTATTATTACATTTTTGAAATTGTCTAAACGTTCAGATAACTGCATAAAGCCCTTCGAGTATACCAATGAAGTTTAAAAATTAATTGCATCCGAATAATTTTTTGGGTTTGCAACATTTCCAATTCTTCTATTTTCTGCATCAATATCTTTTTTTTGATACTTTTTAAGGTATTTTTTATGAATAGCCCTTTGTTATCAACTCTAGCCAATATATTGTAAGGTAATTGATAAATTTTAGTTAATCTATTAATATCATCACTTAAATACTAATTTGTAAGAATAAGTTGGTTAACAACTTCACCCTTGAAGTTGTTTAAAATAATTAATACGTTTTATAAATTCATAGCATCTTTCTCTGATTTTGGATCACCTAGATTAGTTAATCGTTTCATTTGTAAATCAAGATTACCATCATCATCCAGTAATCTGCTTTCGTTATTTGCATACATCCGATATTTAGTTTCTAAGCTTCCAAACTTGTTGGTTTAGTATACATAAATTCTATCAAGCGAATATCCAAGTTCTTTCTGTACTTGAGAGATCCATCATTTGTTTTCAAGTCAATTAGTAAAAATCCATGATTATTTGTTGCTTCATTAAAGTAGTTGATTTTTATCTTTTTTCGAGTCAGATATATGGTTTTAACTGATTCTATGAATTTCTTTTGGATTAAAACACTTGAAAATGCAAAATAGTTATAGTGTAATCGCATAATTTTAGGTGTATCAAAATAGGGCGGAGAAATATAGATAATAGTTTTTTTCCTACCTCAAACGAATAAATTTTCAATATTTTCTTATCTTTTCTGTTGCAAAATCGTCCAAGATAACTAAATTTTGAAACTTGGAATCTAGGTCATCAACATCAATGATATCGCTTTTACCATTACTCGCAACCAAAAGATCCATGGCACCTTTCTTCCAAGACATTCAGGCTAACCATTAAATCTTTATATTTATCTTTTTCAACATCTTTAGCATACATATGATTGTTTTAGTAAATATGCTTGGTGTATTCCTTTAAAGGATAAAATGGATGAAAAAATTTGATCTACGGTACACGGGCAACGTGAGGTGTTGCGGCTACCTTTGTTCGGCTTCGCCGAGTATAGTGTTGCGAGAGCAGTACTTGGATTTTGTTTCATCGCTTCGATTGAACGCTGAAGTTGTTAATCTGTAAGGATTTTAAAATAAAAACTAGACACACCAACTCACAAAAGTTAAAAACTCCTCATTGCAACTAGAAAATGTTGCAACCCCCCCCCCCCCACCACTGAATATGACTGTAGTCCAACAGCCGATTATTACTTACAAATTCCCTACGTGTCTTACCATCAAATACACCACAAACAAAAAATAGGCACACCAACTAGCAAAAGTTACGAGCCCCTCATTGCCGAATATGAGCTAACAGCCGACTATTGCTTAAAACTCCCCTACAGGTCTCACAATTGGTATCGACCTATTTTCGGTTTCAGCGCGTACCTTACTACTGAAGTTGTGTAACCCCACGTAAGTTGTTTAACTTACTACTCAACCCCTATAAACTTTCAAACTGGTATATCTCATGAAGGAATTTTTCTACAAAAAAAGGATGATATATACTTGGATCAGCTCATCAAGAGCTATCGACTTAAAACTCCCCTACAGGTCTCACAATTGGTATCGACCTATTTTCGGTTTCAGCGCGTACCTTACTACTGAAGTTGTGTAACCCCACGTAAGTTGTTTAACTTACTACTCAACCCCTATAAACTTTCAAACTGGTATATCTCATGAAGGAATTTTTCTACAAAAAAAGGATGATATATACTTGGATCAGCTCATCAAGAGCTATCGACTTAAAACTCCCCTACAGGTCTCACAATTGGTATCGACCTATTTTCGGTTTCAGCGCGTACCTTACTACTGAAGTTGTGTAACCCCACGTAAGTTGTTTAACTTACTACTCAACCCCTATAAACTTTCAAACTGGTATATCTCATGAAGGAATTTTTCTACAAAAAAAGGATGATATATACTTGGATCAGCTCATCAAGAGCTATCGACTGCCATCAAAAATAAAATCTATCTGTCTTAGTTCAAAAGTTGACTTTTTTGCCGTAGGCCAAGTTTCTAACGTCATCACTTAGAAAGGAGCAAATGATAAACTCTAGTCTCATTAGCAATGAGAGAACTTTTAAAGTTTAAGAGGCATACCTGATACCATTTCTGTATCGGCCTATTTTTGGTTTCAGTGTGTTACTACTGATTTTGTCAACCCCTTTAAACTTTCAAACTGATATATCTCATGAAGGATTTTTCTGTTAAAAAATGGATGGCATATACTTTGATCAGCTCATCAAGATTTATCGACTGCCTTCAAAAAAATCGAACTGTCTTAATTCAGAAGTTGACTTTTTTGCCGTAGGCCAAGTTTCTACCGTTATCACTTAGAAAGGAGCAAAGAATAAACTCTAATTTCTTTAGCAATGAGAGAACTTTTAAAGTTTAAGAGGCACATCTGATACCATTTCTCTACCGCAATCCCAAGAGCAAAAAAACAGAATGGTAAACTCAACTGAAATCAGAACCGAAATGGATGAAAACAATAGATTTTTGGCCCCAGACAAGAGTTCTAAGAAGCTTTCCAAAATGCAAAGTCATATTCATCAATCCGGTCTAAGGTCCACACTTCCCAGAAAAACTGCAGAGGTTAGACCCTTACCAATTTCTAGGGATAAGCTGAAATCAGGGTCCTAGGAAACAAAAAACATGGCAAAACCAAAGTGTTGCTCTCCCAACACAATTATTAATGTGTTTTACCCGATTTATTTAAAAATAGAAAACCTATAAAATTACGAACAGATAAAGGTAAAGAATTTGTTACTAAAAACGTCCAAGAATTTTTTTAAGAGTCATGAAATTCATTGGTTCTCATTTGAAAGTGAATTGAAACCTCAAATTGTTAAACAGTTTAAAAGAACAATAAAAGAAAGATTGTGGAAATATTTCACTTATAACAACACGAAGTGTTGGATAGATGCATTACCCTCTTTCGTTGACAATTATAACAATTCTTATCATCGATCGATCAAAATGAAAACAAAAGAAGCGAGTAAAAAAGGAAATGAAAATAAAGTGTACACTAATTTATTTCCTGGTGTCGAAGTTCAAAAACCATCCGAAAACAAAATTCAATGCTGGTGATTTGGTAAGAACTAATAAAGTAAGGGTGTTTTTCATAAGGATTACCTACCAAATTGCGCAACTGAAGTGTTTCAAATAGCAGCAGTGAAACATACAACCCTTATAACGTATGAACTGTCGGATAACACTGATGAACTCATTATTGGTGATTTTTTCTAAAAAGAGCTCTCGAAAGTTATACAATAAAAACTTTCATTCTATAAACGGATCCTATAAAGTTGAATTAATTATTAGCGAGTATAGTGGAAAGTAGAAAAATACAAAGAAATATCGTTCAAGAACGTTCCTTAGCGCTAGCTAGATTTCGTGACTATGCTCAAAAGTTGAGAGCTCATATCATTGAAGCAGAAGATAAAAAATACAAATATGATCACTGACAAATTACATGAAAATGACACTAATTTAAGACGACGATTCCAATCACTGCGTGAATCTTTAAGCAACACATTAAGTTTACAGGCAAACAATGAAGCTCACTCAAGTCCAGCTATTTTAGCCCCCAATAAACAAAATTTCATTGCTAATGTTGATTCTGGGATAGATGATAAACTTTTGAGAGAACTCAACAAGGACTATGATCCTAAGAGATTCTATTTTGAAATACCTAATTTTTATTTAGACAATTATCAATATTTGAAAGATGCAATTGATGAATTAGGAACACTTAATCAAAGATATGGTAGAAAGATGAAAGGTGTGAAATCCAGTGAAATAGAAAAAAAGTCTCAGTTCTTAAAAATCTAGAGAAGAAAGTTAAAAGCTATTAAAAATAACTTTGATGTTTTATAAACTCAGCAAAGAACTGGGATTTACATAAATGTAGATTATATGACTGGAAAAATTATACAGTTTGCTAGGTAGCATAGCTGCTTGAAAAAATCCGATGAAGTGAGAAATGAAGCTATTGACCTGCTCGATTCATTATTCAAAAATAATTTTTTTTAGAAAAATGGCTGATACTATTTACAACAACTATCTCAGGATTTGAATCTTATGGAAAAATGATACTTTTCTAATAAATTGGTTCGATTATTATTAGTGGTAATAAAAATGAAATCGAACAATCTGATACAAGTCATCCGATCAAGTTAGATCGAAACACTAATTATGAAATAGCTTTAACTCAATGTACACTATGATACTCATGGTATAATATTAGTGATCGATTTACAAACAATATGCTTGAATACGGGAAAAAAGAAGGATGGGTTAACGTTGTTAAACCCAAGAGGTTGTATCTTGAAGAGGGTTTAATTATTTCTTAACTCTTTATTTCAATTCATCCCTGGATCGAGGCCCGATCAGTACATCATCCAATCTAGCAACAATGAAATTTGTTATTATTTTGAAAGAGAATTATAAATTTCGGTTAAACAGTGATTTATGTTTAATTTTAGGATTTGAAAATTAAGCTGAATTGAGTAGTAAATATAATGAAAGTACTAAAGTTGCTAATATTACAAGAAATGTTGATTAAATACATATTCACTGTTCATTAGATAATAGTTCAGTTGTAAATGGGAATACAGCCTCTGGCGTGATCTGGAGTTTTGCTCCAAAAACAGAACCCGGAACACTACTCAATGAGATTTCTATAGAATGGCAATATCTTCCAATCAATCGAAACGAATACATCAACGCGCTAAAAATGACTACAACTGATCAATTAGGTAGTCTAATTGACCTGAATGGAGAGAATATTGAATATATTTTAGATTTGAAAAAAGTTTAATGAAATTATTCAATTAAATTTATCTATAATAAATGTTCATCAATATCAAATAATTATTGTATACAAGACAGTATAGTACTGGGATTGGTAGTTTCTTTAAAAATATCGCCAATTCTAATTATTCAAGAAGTCCATATAAAATATAAAAGACGAAGCTCGTTCTATGTATAGCACTATGATTAAACCTCGACTGGAATTACTTAAAAATAGAGCGATTGAACATGGAAAAGATTGGATTGATTATAATCAAAGAAAGTTCAATGACGTGAAATCTCTTAAAGATACAAATTCAAATAATAAGAGATGCTTTAATAAACATCATGATAAACAGAAGAAAGGCTCATTCGATGCAATGATTTTTGGGAAGAGACTTAAACTACATCCCCGGTGATTCCCTCGTTGACACCCTTAGTGACAATCGAAGATCCACCTCTACTGTTTGAAAATCTTTTAAAGTGTATTCAATAATTTTTCTGTATACAAATAGCAGTGAATCAAGTTGTTGCTCCTTATTGGAGAATATTTGAAAAGCCTATTATTAATGATTCTACAACCAAATATGAAGTTACAGAAATTAGAGAAAACAATGGGAATGCATCTCAATAATTAAATTATAATTGCAATTTAGAAGATGTGGATTCTTGGATTCTTCCAAGTGATAGTTACCTTTATGCAAATGTGAAAATAACATGATTGGATGGAACCAATATGGGAAATAATGATGAACCTACTTTAACAAATACTGCATTTAATCTGTTCAGAAATGCTGAATATATTATCAATGGAAAATTGAAAGTATTGCTTAAGTAGGTATAACGACTACTGTTAAAATTTATTAGAATTTTCAAATGATCATAGTCGAAGCACAGCTACTAATGTTTCGGTATGAAGATAAAACCCAATCTGTTGATTAATTTAAAGCAGAAAATGAGTTTGAAAGCACTTTTGCACCTGTTGCAGCAGGTGTTGTAACCATTACAACAAAACAAAATAACACTTTTAATAGTGGTTTATTTAAAAGATTGAACAAAACCAAAGAAAGTCACGCGGTTAGTATGTATATTGTATATCACGATTATTTGGATATTGTCAAGATATTAATCATGTTTTAGAGGCGTTACACATTAAACTATATTAAAAAAAAATGATTTTTCCAATATGATTGTAAAATCTGGAGCTCAACATTTTGAAGTAGATATAACGCATTTATCAGGTATGTTGAAGAATTAACATCGAGGGTAGTCAGTGAACGCTATAATACAACTAGAATTATCTTTGTGTTACGGATATCTAAAAAAAATGACAGTTAGACGCAAAACAATATGACATTTGACCATATGAACACAAATAGAATTGAAGTGAGGGTAAATGGATACAAATATCCACAAGAAGATAAGAAATATGATTTCAGTAATGCTAATGAAGATTATTCTAACGCTTACCAACGATTTTTGCAGTTAGGATGTAAACATAAAAATCTTGATAATAGAACAATTGTAAGTTACAATGGTTTAAAAGAGTATATCCTTTATTTTGTTTTGATGATTCAAAGCATGAATACAATAGTTATCGAAGTGGATCAACTGCTGATATAAAAATTAAAAGTTAATTAGATCAAGTACCTGCTACTCTATGTAACATTTACCGCAATATATTTTCTGAAAGAGAAACAATCATGGAGGTCATTGATAGTTGATAATATGCTAATATATAAATTCTTTTCGAACTGAAAATTTGTTTAAGAAAGTTTGCAATTAATAAATGAAGAAACTTTTAAGCGAAATGAAAATGGAAAATAAATATAATTGAACCATTAGGAAAGAATATTTGAACAATGGAATGGAATACACAATTACAGGAATGAAATGTGTTACAACTAAATATGGAAAAAAATCGTTATCATTATTGATTTTAAAGGTGAAATGGTTGATTTATTTGCACTTAATCGTTTTGATTCTAAAGCAGCTGATCTTGAAAAGAAATTTAAAAAATTAGATAAAAACATGATTTTAAAGGTTACTGGAAGAAAAAATTCGGATAATATAAATTATTTAGATATTGGAATCGAACTATCCACTAAATATGAAATCACTAAAATTCTAATTTCACAAGACCTCTTTCGTCTTAAAGCTTAGGATGCAAAATTGTAAAAATGTCGGAAATTTTAACTTAAAATGGTGTTAATTAAACTGAAAACGGGGTAAATTGATGGGGTGATCTAGGTGGGTCTTAGAACCCGTGTTTAAACCGTGAAAAAGTATACAAATGAGACCAAATTTGATTTCCAAAGAAGAGTTTTCATTTGGAATTTAGGGATAGAAAATGTTCAAAATATGCTATATTTGATGTTAGAATGATGTAAAATCGACTGAAAATTATATAAATTGAACGAAATCGTTAGGTGGGGCAGAAACACCATTTACTATACTACTTCAAGGAATAAAAGATAAGGGTATTAAAGTCTATCTTCAGAGAATACTGAAACAAATTAAAAGACACTATATTCATCTAGGTTATCAAAAGGGCATATCTACAATATCCATGGAACCGATAAGAGCATTAACATAAAACTTAGAGGACAACTGCAACTACTACTACGACTGCAACTGATGCTTGCAGCTGCGACTACTTGCGACTGTGACTACGACTACAAATACTTGCAGCTGCGACAGTAACTGCTTGCGGGAATGATGCTTGAAACTTCAAGGGGATTTTGAACTAAAGCAAAAGATGTATCCAGGCTGTGAAAATGGCGTGTGCAATATCTCACAAACGGTAAGGGTAGTAAATGAAAATTTTCAGGGAATGTTGAGGGGGATATTGGCATAAATCAAGCCGCTATTTGCACTCCATCCTTCGAATAAGAACTTACACTTTTCTTGATTAACGAATAACTGAAATTTAAAATTGGAAGTTACCCTTTATTGGACCCTTTATTCTTTAATATCACTAAGAAACTTCTCTCTTGACGAGACAGTACACAGTTTTTGTTCCATAATAAATCGTAAAGAAAAAAATATAATAACAGCATCAAGGAGTACATAATTATTAACTGAATACATAGAAGATAATTCAAAGAGAGGTTCTGAATACCTAAAAAGCACAACTTAAGGTCTGAATTTGACATTTTGGAATTTAACATCTTGAATTTGACATATTTTGAACTTCCAACAGCGGGAAATTCCAAAATGAGAGACTTCCGTAAAAATAACAAAGAAATGAATATAAAGACGACAAACGAGTCTATGGCCAGTAAATGAAAACAAAGAGAAAAAAAAAAATCCAACAAATATTTCGTCCGTATACAAGGGGTCTTCAGCGTAGAAAAAAAAAATAGAAACTAAAACTGAAAAATTCATACAGAACTAAAATAGAGTAACACAAACTAGGTAGTTACTTTTGTGGTTTCAAGAAGGTACTGCCAATTGTAAATGTAAGTAATAGAATATTATAAATTTTATGTTAGTCTTTTTTAGTTTCGTATATATGTTTCAGTTATATTTTTTAGCTTTAGTCTCTAGTCTTTTTTTTCTCTAAGCTGAAGACGCCTCGTTATATACAGGCAAAATATTCGTTGAATTTTTTTTCTCTTCGATTTCATTTACTGGCCATAGACCCGTCCGGTCTGTTCAGTGGCTAGCAATCAAACTATAAAAAACAGAATTAACTTTTAGTTTTTCATAAGCTTGATAAAAAAAACACCTGTTTAAGATAGTCTTTTTATCTGCATTTTTACGGCCAATTTAAGAGTTGGAGATTTTTTCCTTTGGGGGGGAGGGGTATAGGTCAGACAATTTTGTTTGGGGAGGCGGTCAATTTGAGGACCTTAACCAAGATATAGTTTTGAGGATTCAGAATTACACATGCATTTACATACAAGAAGGAAAAACAATATTTTTAATCAGTATTGATATAACAGATTCAAAGTCAATCCACAGATTCAGATTCAATCGGTATCTCTCCATATAATAGAAACAAATGATTACTGACAAAAAGGCCCAATATAAATTAAACAGTCATACGCATGCACGACTTCAACTACAATATGTGAACCAGTAAACTGTTTGACTTACTCGTCTCCCAGTCAAAAGGTCCACAGGCACTAGTCCAAAAAAGTCCCATAAGCGGCATAGCAGTATTGAATGAAATTAAAACGACTAGGAACAGTGGCATGAATTGGAGGAGGGCATTTGCCCCTTCTTAACTTTCTACCCCCTCCACCCCTCCTAGATTTTGAAAAACAGTTTTGTTGCCATTCTCATTTGAAAATATCCTTTTCGGTATTTCTTTAAGACAATTGAAAAAAGACAACAAAACCGTCACCCTTGTTTTGAAAAATCGATTTTGCCCCCCCCCCAATGTTCGTAAATTAACACCGCTGACTTGAACGGTTTTAGGCAGTTTGGAGCCCACGGAGATCTTAACACTTAATAATTGGTTGGAATATCTGAGTTAGAAAAATAGGATAGAGAAACTTACCATTCCGTTTGAGTAAGAAGAGAAGCTAGAATTCTCCAAAATCTGTGCAGTGGCAACCGTTATTGCCACAAAATGAATGGCTGTAAACACTGATAGACAAATTTTAATATCAAGATCAGGGTAAGGATCGAAGGCAAAATAGAAGTTCACCACGGCTGTAGAAAACGATAGCAAAGTGATCAAAACATAGAAAATGAACAGGGCACTAAAAAAAAGAAAATTGATTAAAAACTTAATTGGAACAGTTTTAAAAAGAATCCAATATGGGTAAAATTTACAATAAAAAAAAGAACGTGGCATTGGACTTTACGGTCCCTACCGGTGGCGCTGATCTCCGTTTTTGGCCCTTCAGCCAGGACGTGCAAGGAGGGGGCAGCCATCTTGTCCTTTCACAAAGGCTTTCTGTTTACCTTCCTTAGTTTCTCCGCCTATTTAGAACTGAGTCGACTCCGGCTAAGCTTACAGAGTCACGCCAATGACCTCTGTTCAGCATCAAACAACCAGCAACACTATGACTTGAACCCCCGTCCTCAGGGACAAACGATTTCAAGTTTAGCGTGCCAGCCACGCAGCTAGGACTTGGCTAGGACGGCTCTAAATCTATCAGGAGCTAATTAAAGAGAACAAATTTAAATTCGGTTGATAGAGTTCAGGCAAATTTTTCAAAAGTAGGAGGATGAAAAGACCAAAAGCTTCTTGTGAACCTTCACAAGCGAACACACGTGGCTATACTTCAAATGTATTATATTTAAATAGTCACATAATCTGGTCTGTCATCAAGAAAGAGCCCAACCCTGGAATGGCATTTCTAACAACTTAAGATGGTATCGACTTTCGATTAACGACTTTCAATTTCGATCTTTTTTTTCACTTTCAATTAACGACTAAGTACTGCACTTTTATGATTGTTCTAAAAAAACTGATGATCACTAAATTAAAACTACGTTAATGTAGCTTTTAACGCAAGAAAATTAAGATAACATTTTAGTCGTCTGCATAATTAATACTCCAAAGTTTGTCTATGTGTTTAAAAAGTTGGGAGGAGGTCCATTCAGTTAAAATTCTGGGTTGTATTTATCTAATTAAGCAAACAATAATTGTTAATACGTATATCGTTATTTTTTTTGAAAACAGCAGTGATTTTCTAAAAAAATTGGCGTAATACTATATTCTGGTTAGGGCACGACTTTAGTAAAATTCATTTCCCCCTCTCAGTTTCCTTAATAGTTTCCATAAATTTTCTGCTGGTTGAAATCAGAGGCCCCTGAAGGTTGAAATCCTTGAGCACAAGTAGAAAGTGTTTTCAAACGCAAATTATTTATTGACAAGTCAGTTGATTCAGAGCTTTTAGGGAAAGACATTTGCCTTGCTTTGAACATAGTCTTGGATTCTTAATTGTTTCGCATTGAATATTACGTATTGCGGCAGTACAATTACAATAAGGGAACCGATAAGACATACTAGGGAACCGATCCTCATGTGGTTATCATTGTTTGTTTTATAAGATTATTCGTCACAAGAGAATTTTTCGTTTCCCGGTGTGAGAAAAATTACAAAGATAGGTCCCGACTTTCGGAAAATTCGTTTAAGGCCTTAATCAATCTTTGAAAAAAAAATTCCGTGTGAATGACGTCACAAATACCTGGACGTCCACTGTGCTGATGATTTTAATTTCTACAGAAAGTAAAATAAAAAGAAAGTAAAGTTGTTTTACAAAGTCATCACAAAAATCTGTCTTTCTTTTTGCATAGCGAAGCTCGGTCTACGGGTACTTATTCCTTTTAAGCGACCAGCCCGGTTTGGGAGAGTATCCAAAGACCCTATTGGCAAAAATAGAAGCGGGAAAGGACTTAAGAGCCACTACCATAGATGAAAATAGTAAAGTTACCAAATACATAAGCTTAAAGTGCTGCAAAAAAAGTTAAAAATGAAAGAACGAGATTTTCCAAACCAGGAACTAAATTATAAATATTAATTTGAATTAATAGGAAACAGTAAAGTAACGGCGAAACAATACAATACAGATATAAAAGAAACGTAAATAAAAAGAGAATATACATTTAATATTTAATATACGTTAGTATAAATCTTATATTATATTTCTAGGTAATTAAAGCACACTAGGGTTTAACCATCATTATATACAAAAGATGACCAAGGGAATTAGGGAGAGGGCTAATCCAATCAAACCCTACTACCTAACAGGCTAAACGGGTTCTACTACCAAACGGGCTGAAAAACTTGTCGTCCTTGACCAGTTTGAAACCTACAGTCTAATGTCCCTGGTTTTAAGGGGATTTAATGTAAATAATTTCTTAGAACACACTGCTTTTTCATTTAAAGAATACAAGAAATGAAAATATAGAGAAAAAGGGTATAATATTTTAAACAAAGCTGTGGACAAAATAAAAAAAAACGAAAAGCAAAAAACTTTAAATTATAAAGATATTCAAATATTTTAAATTCATGTTACGCATCAACGGAAAGAAAAATGAATTAAGCTAAATTAAAAAACAACATCTAAAGAAAATAAAAAAAACAATAAATAAAAAAATATCAGTTCAATAGGGACAAATCCTTTTATTTGACGGTAAAACAACAATTGTATTTGTATACAGCGGCCGTCTTCAGCTGATAAACTTTCAGTTCACTTTATCTGATGAAGACAGCAGCTTTATATATCCCACTTATTTTAAATTCATGTCCCGCATCAACGGAAAGAAAAATGAATTAAGCTAAATTAAAAAAAAACATCTAAAGAAAATAAAAAAAAAAATAAATGAAAAAATATCAGTTCAATAGGGACAAATCCTTTTACTTGATGGTAAAACAACAATTGTATTTGTATACAGCGGCCGTCTTCAGCTGATAAACTTTCAGTTCACTTTATCTGATGAAGACAGCAGCTTTATATATCCCACTTATTTTAAATTCATGGCCCGCATCAACGGAAAGAAAAATGAATTAAGCTAAATTAAAAAAAAACATATAAAGAAAATAAAAAAACAATAAATAAAAAAATATCAGTTCAATAGGGACAAATCCTTTTATTTGACGGTAAAACAACAATTGTTTTTGTATACAGCGGCCGTCTTCAGCTGATAAACTTTCAGTTCACTTTATCTGATGAAGACAGCAGCTTTATATAAAACCAAAATATCCAGAATACTATCAAATAAAAGGTTTTGTCCCAACTGACTTGTTTTTACGTCACGAAAAGGCAGCGCGGTCTCTGAAAATACCCCTTTTCTCTATATTTTCATTCGTTAAATTTTGTGAACTTAATGTAAACAAGAGCTAGTAGCTCATATGGCACTTGTGTCGAGGTCGGAAGAGTCTAGAGCTCATATAGCATGAGCTCTAGCGAAATTCAAAGAATCAATAAATTGATTTAAAAGGAAAATCAGAGGCTTAATGGCGATCGGGATTCGCAATAAGAGCTCTGAGACACGAAGTCCTTCTAAATATCAAAATTCATTCAGATCTGATCACCCATTCGTAACTTAAAAATTTCTCATTTTTAACAATTTTTCCTCTTCCTCCAGCCCCTAAGATGGTTGAATCAGGGAATCGACTGTTATCAAGTCAATTTGTGCAGGTCCCTGACACGCCTACCAATTTTCATCGTCCTAGTACGTCCAGAAGCACTGAACTCGCCAAAGCACTGGGAGCCCCCTAACTCCCCCAAAGGGAGCGGATCCGTTCCAATTATGTCGATCACGTATCTAAAACTTGCGCTTATTCCTCCAATCAATTTTCATCCCGATCTCTCCTCTCTAAGCGTTTCCAAGATTTCCGGTTTCAAAGATTTCTGTTTCCCCCCTCCAGCCCCTATGTCCTCAGATCTGATCCGAAATAAAAATGGAGCTTCTGATACATAAGATCTTTCTATATATCAATTTTCATTAAGATCCTATCACCCGTTCGTAAGATAAAGATACCTCGATTTTCACGTTTTCCAAGATTTCCAGTTTCCCCCTCATACTCCCCCCAATATCACCGGATCTGGTCGGGATTTAAATAAGAGCTCTGAAGCACAGGCTCCTTCTAAATATCAATTTCATTAAGATCAGATCACCCGTTCGTAAGTTACAAATACTAATTTTTTCTAATTTTTCCAAAATACCCCCCCCCCTACCAACTCCCACAAAGAGAGCGTATCTGGTCCGGTTATGTCAGTCACGTATCTTGGACTTGTGCTTATTCTTCCCACCAAGTTTCATCCTGATCTCTCCACTCTAAGTGTTTTCCCAGATTCCCGGTCCCCTCCCCCAACTCCCGTCAATGACACTGAATTCTGTCGGGATTCAAAATATGAGATCTGAGTTACGAGACCCTTCTAAGTGTGAAATCTCAATAAGATTCCGATCACTCCTTCGTAAGTTAAAAATACCTATCTTTTTCTAATTCTTCAGAATTAACCCTCCCCCAACTCCCCCAAAGAGAGCAGATCCGTTCTGGTTATGTCAATCACGTATCTAGGACTTGTGCTTATTTTTCCCATCAAGTTTCATCCCGATACCTACACCCTAAGCGTTTTCCCAGATTTTAGGTTTCCCTCTCCAACTCCCCCCAATGTCACCAGATCCGGTCAGGATTAAAAATAAGAGCTCTGAGACACAATATCCTTCTAAATATCAAATTTCATTAAGATCCGATTATACCTTCGTAAGTTAAAAATACCTCATTTTTTCGAATTTTTCCAAATTAAGAGTCCTTCCACTCCCCCTCCCCCCAAAGATAGTCGAATCGGGGAAACGACTATTTCTAATTTAATATAGTTGTTCCCTGATACACCAGCGAAATTTTATCGTCCTAGCTTATCTGGAAGTGCCTAAACTAGCAAAACTGGGAGAGACAGACCGACAGACCGAGAGAATTTGCGATCGCTATTTGTCACTTGGTAAATAACAAGTTCCATAAAAACTGTGTGGACAGACATTGCTCTTAATGAGTAAATGAAGAAAATAAATAATCAAAAATAAATACAACACTTACTACAGTGGGTAGACAGAAGAACCCTGAAAGGAACAGAAATTAAAACAAATAATCCATTCAAAGAATAACCATTGCTACAAATAATAATTGGCCAACAGCCAACTACTATATACATATACTACATAAATACAAAAACTACTAAAGTGGTTAGACAGAAGAACCCAAAAAGGAACAGAAATTAGAACAAATAATCAATTCAAAGAACAATTATTGCCACAAACAATACTGGGCCTACAGCCACCCTCCCCCAATACCCAAGAACAGAGCGTCATTTGCGCATTACTGAAAGAAAATGTATTTTAAACTATTTCTCTTTGATCCTTACAACATGGGATCATCAAAAATTACTGAGACTTCCAGTGTATTAAATTTGTACCAAAAAATCTTTCTTTTAAATAAAACCTATTCAAATGTACAAAAAATCTCCGTTTTATCAATATGGGAAGTCGAAAATACAGCAGAACAAACAAATTGTATCAAAAATTGGTAAAGCTCATTTTAAAAATAGTATTTAAGAATCAATTTGTGTACATGTTTGAATGAAATAATTTTGAAAAAAAAGTATTACTTAACAGTAGTAAAATCCAAATGAAACTCACAAGTGTTATTATTCCAAGAAAATTATCTCTTGTAATCATAGTTATCATCGGGACTTCTTTCTTTTCCTTTTTTTTATCAAAACACACTGCTCCAAAACTATCGTTTCAGTGAAGTGAAAATGAAAGTTGAGCCTTTTAGAGTGTTTGAGAGGGAGAAAGGGGAGGGCAGCACTATTTTTGGTGGTAGCTTCTCTTCCTAAGCTATTCTAAGCAAGCTATTCTAAGCAATAAGCTATTATTGCTAAGCTAAGCAAGATGCTATTCTAATTGTATGATCAATATCTACTCTAACTTCTGTCTTATAAATTTAACCTCGATTATTTATTATAATTTCTGTTTCTTTTAAGATTCCTTCACAACAGTACCCAGTTATATGTATTTTTGATTTTTTTAATAATATAACCAGTGACAGAGCGATACGAAAGCTCTTCCGATTCCAATTTCACTTCAACGTCGCGAATTAGATAGAATTCCTTCAAAAATTTGGGTTCCTAGATGATTATTTTTATCAACACTTATTGAGGGGCTGAAAGGTGTCGTAAGCCCCTGTAAATAAGTTAAGTTTTTTGTTATTTAGTTTCTCTTTGCTTTTAATTATTTAAAAAACGGTTTCCCGAAAACGTTTTTCACGAAAAAGTAAAAAGCTGAATTAAAATTTAAAACAAGAAGAAACAAATTCATATAATGAGTTAAACTTAAAATGAACAAAATCTACTATGAATGGATAAATGAAATCTAAAAATTATAAGATGAATAACCGAGTCAAACATAACACAAAACAGATATTACCACAAATAACAGCGGGCTTATCGCTCCCTTATACCGCCTCAGGCTAATGGTCAGTAAGGTGAATCTAAACATTAGCAAGTCAAAATTTTTCATTTTCACCAAATAATTTCACCAAGTACTGACAATTTATAACTTTGCTATAGTCAACCAAAAATGGCAGTGGGTCCTTGAAAGAGGAGGGAAAAGCTAGAGGAGGAATATAAAATTTGAGGAAATGCCAACTACAAGGCAAGGAGAAATGAGTGGTACTCTATATAAATCCAAGGGAAGAAGGAGTGGAGCTTTAATAATTGGAGCTCTAGGTAGACGAGGAGCATGCACTACTAATTTGATCTCAAGAGGTTAGAAATAGAACTGAGAAAGGAGTCGAGGTCTAAATATATTCAAGAGTGGAACTCCAAATAATTCCAAGGGAAGGCGAAAGGAGTGGAACTCTAAATGGGAGTGGAGCTCTAGATAGGCGAGGACCAAACACCGGAATTTTGACTTCAAGGGATTTTGAATAGGAGGGAGAAAGGATTGGAGCTCTAAAAGAAGTGGAGCTTTGAGTAGACAAGAAGCGTTCAACACTATTTTAGCCTCAAAAGGTTTGGAGTAGGAGGGAGAAAGGAATGACATTCTAGATACATTTTAGATTGAAGCTCCAAAGAACTCCGAGGGAAGTAGAAAGGAGTGAGGCTCTAAACCGGAGTGGAGCTCTAGGTAGACGATGAGCGTGCACCACTATTTTGACAGCAAGAGGTTTCGAATAGGAGGGAGAAAGGATTGGAGCTCTAAAAAGGAGTAGAGCTCTGAGTAGCCGAAGAGCATTCAACACTACGTTAACCTCAAAAGGTTTAGAGTAGGAGGGAGAAAGGGGGGATGTTTTAGATAGATTTTAGATTGAAGCTCCAGAGAACTTTAGGGGAAGTAGAAAGGAGTAAAGCTCTAAACAGTAGTGGAACTCTAGAAAGAAGAGCAGCGTGCACCGCTATTTTGACCTCAAGGGGTTTTGAATAGGAGGAAGAAAGGAGTGGAGCTCTAAATAGATTTTGGAGCGGAGCTCTAAATAACTCCAAGGGAAGGATAAAGGAGTGGAGCCCTAGATAGACAAGGAGCTTGCAATGCTATTTCGACCTCAAAGAAATTTGAATAGAAGGGAGGAAGGAGTGAAGCTCTAAATAGAGTTTAGAGTGGAGCTCCAAATAACTCCATGGGAAGTAAAAAGAAGTGGAGCTCAAAATAGGAGTGAAGCTCTAGGCACACGAGTAGTGTGCACTGTTAATTTGGCCTCTCCTCTCAAGGAGAGAAAGGAACGGAGATCTAAATAGATTTTGGAGTGGATCTTTAAAAATCTCCGAGGGAACGAGAAAGGAGTAGCACTCCAAAAAGGAGTGAAGCTTTCGGTACACAGGGGCGTGCACCTCTATCTTGACCTCAAGGGGTTTTCTACTATGATGTATTGTTAGTAACACTTTACTTACTTCGGGGTGGTATCTCTACCAGTTCTATTTAAAATGACAGAAGCAATTCCAGCACACGCAGCAAAGACCCCAAAAACACCAGCAAGAATCGCTAGGCTGGTATTACTTCCTTTAAAGTAAGATCCTACCTGAAAAATATAGCTACATAAAATCGCTAAAAAATAATATACAGACAAAATTGTGTAATAACCATAAATTTGATGCTCTAACGAACTCCCAATCAACACCAGCCAATTAGAAAACAACTATTATATGAAACTCAATTTCCAGTTCTGTTAATTAACCAACAAACTTAATTTTGTCTTTATAATTATTTTTCTAAAAGTAATTATAAGGTTTTAATTCCCTTATGTTCTTTATTTTTCATTTTTCACTGTGATTTTAACTAAATGCCATGCCCTTCTTCCTCAAGCAACAGTTCTACCTTTTATTCCCCCTTCGTAATCAAATGTTTTGCTCAATATACTATGTCTCTTTTTTCATTTCTGTTCCGGTAGTGTATTGATAGACTCCTATAAGCCACGATTTAAAGACCTGAGGATTTTTTTTCACGTTCATTTTTCTTTTTTCCTTCTTTTATTTATTGGTTATGATTATATTTTGCCCATCATTTTCTAACCCGACAGTATCATAAAGGGAGGGGGATCTCTTATCCCTTTGATAATGCAACATCCCCCTTCAAGGAAAAAATAATGCCTTCAACTCAAATTAACTTGTTTGACCGGTTTACTGGTGTGCTGACTAGAAGCATAAGGGATGTTGCCAATTGAAGTTAAATTACAACTGCATTTTTTGGAAAGTGAGGGGTTTAGTATTCCTTCCCTTACATGTAAGTCTTCGTCTCATGTTTTTCTAAGCTAGATTTTTTCTCCTGTGCAGCTATTATAGCAAAATGTTCAACAGTGGCGTTGACCCAATCATCGTCTGAAAAAGCAATTAAGGACTTGAAGGAACGCTTGATTTCAGTTTCAACTGATCAATCTTCGGTCAAAGCGCACCAGGCTAGTGTGTCTTCCAAGATCGATATTGTTATGACCGACATAAAGTCAATTAGGCAAAGCATAGCAGATAAGGATGCTGAAATAGTAGAACTGTGGTCTTCTGTCGAAAGCCATCAAGCTGAGCGTGCAAAGCTCAAAAAAATTACTTGAACTAGAAGTTAAGGATCGTCAACTAAATTTAATTGCTCATGGCTTGCCAAATGAAAGATCAGGCCAATCTCTCAGCAAAAATATCGAGACATTATTCAAAGAGAAATTAGAGATTGACAAAGATATTCCTCTTAAAAAGTGTACCGCATAAAGAGTTTTAGCACAATTACAGTTAGAAACAACAAACAAGCTGGAGTATCCCCTGTGCTTATTTCTTGTGTGAATGATTCAGACTTGCAAATGCTATTGGGAAATGTAAGCACACTTAAAGGACGCGGTAGGAGAATATGTACTGATCTGCCTTCTTCACTACCTGGCCTACTTAATGAGGTTTTGGCTAAGACACGTGATCTTAAAGCTCAACAAATATCCAAGTTACGCGAGTGAAAACAATCCGGTGCCAGACTATTGCTGCAAACTAGAAACGATATTACTGGTCAATGGGTAACATACGACGAATGCTGATATCGGTTGCATATATTTCTATATAATAATTTGTCAGATTGATTATGCTCTTTTGTTCAGTACTAGCTGTTGGGGTGGCGCTTCGCGCCCCCCCAAGCCCCCCCCCGCGCGCGTAAGTCGTTACGCGCCATATTAGTTACGCGCCATTGTAGTTGTGTCCCTGTGTCCCACCTGTGAATATAGATAGATTTATATATGTTTCAAACTACGTAAAAATTGCGAATATACAACATTCTTGGCTTTCCCACTACTGGGAGCTTTCCGTTTCCAATTGCCAGCAATTGATCTGAAAATGTTTGACCAGAGTCATCGTTTTGCAATCGGACACGCATATTTGTAGTTAATTTTAATATTTTTACGTGTGCCCATAAATTAGAATTTTTCAGGCAAGCATTCATTTCGTCTGCAGGAGTTAAACTACGTAAAAATTGCGAATATACAACATTCTTGGCTTTCCCATTGTCTGTGCATATACAAAGCCGTATGTACTAATAATGACGTCATATGCAAACGCTCTTTTTACAAACAAACAAACATGCATACACACAACTCGTTTTTATATAGATAGATAGATAGATAGATACAATACAAATTAACTGCGTAAAACTTGCGAATATACAACATTCTTCGCTGTCCAATTGTCGCTGCATATAAACAGATTGTCAGGTTTACCGACCCTCGAAAATGCAACGTACAATTGTCCATGGGAAAAATAATCAGTATTAAGATCTATACCACATTTTTCTAATGATTGACCTTGATCTTTGTTAATGGTGATTGCAAATGCTAATCGAATTTGGAATTGCAATCTTTTAAATTGAAAAGGCAGATCCGTTGGAATCATGGGAATGCGAGGAATAAGAATTACCGTCATTTATAACTGCATCTCGCAAATGAATGTATTGTTCAGAGCGGAGCTTGGTCTGATTCAGGCGGATATATAGCAAACGTTCTGATTCAATTTTAGCATACATATCAACGACAAATTGGTGAAACAATTCACGGCATTTTAAAATATAATTTTCTTCATCCTGCCGAATCATTAGTCTATAGGAATAATAATGCATTGCACTGCATTTCTTATTCATTTCTTTGTTAGTGGCTGGATTCATCAATTTAATATATTAAAGTGATAGCCGTCGGCTCCATCCCAAAAAATGATAGGATATTGTAGGGCATCGTAGCATCGATGAGTTTCAGCAATTCTTAACAACTGAGCGTTTCGCTTATGAAGAATAATATCTCGAGGTAAAAACTGATCACCGACCATAACGATTGCCACTTCGTCGATAGTTGGATCATTGTATCTACGCACATGTTGGCCAGGAGGCGTTTTGTCAGCGGAAATAACAATTTTATGCGTATCAGTAGGCATCAAATCGATGGTTGTTTTGAACAGACGCACTAAATTATTATTTTCGTGGAAAAGATGTTGCAATTGGGAAACGATTGTCCTTTCAACGTTGGGAGAAATTTCGCAACGTGCATTCAATTCAGAATTTCTATCACTGATGAAGTACAATTGTAAAAATTTATGATTCTCGCCTGAGAATGGTAGAAGGGACCCTGCTCTATGATAAATTTGCCCTTTTACTTTGAAAGTAGACATAAATTGATCTGGATTTTCGATTTGGGCTCCAAACGACGTCATTTGGAAACATGAGTTGTATTTTCTGATTTGTGACAAAAAACGCTTAGATTCTGACGTAGTTCCAGTAAGGAAAGTCTTCAATGGCTCTGGTGGTGCAGCCAATAGAGGAAGTTTAACTTTTCCTGAGGCGCAACACATTCCCATTGTTTCACCATTGAATTTCAAGGCCTTGCAATAGGGACAAATTTTAGACATTGTCCCGATTTGAACACATCTACTCAAGCTATAATCATCGACTGGGCTGTACCTGAATGCCAGGCGATAACTTTCAGGTTGCTCTGATTCCTCGGCACGCTTTCTTTTCTTACTTTCTCTATCAGCAGCAAGCCTGATTTCTTGCTGTTCTTGTGATTCCTCGGCACGCTTTCTTTTCTTACTTTCTCTATCAGCAGCAAGCCTGATTTCTTGCTGTTTTTGTGATTCCTCGGCACGCCTTCTTTTTTCACTTTCTCTTTTAGCAGCAAGTCTGCTTTCGCGTTGCTCTGGTAGTTCCTCGGCACGCTTTCTGTTCTTTCTTTCTCTATCAGCCTCAAGCCTGTTTCCTTGCTGTTCTTTTGATTCCTCGGCACGCTTTCTTTTCTGACTTTCTCTATCAGCAGCAAGTTTTTTGGCATAGACTCTTTGAGCATCTTCATCGGCTTTTGCCATTGTAAGTTCATCAGTCATTTTAAACTTAAACATTAATAGATTTCTACGTGAACATATATGTCTTAAATATCTTTAATGACGTCACCGTCATAGCAAAAATGACGACAACTAACTTCATGACGTCAGTCGACACAGAAACATGACGTCACCTGACAGACACACAGACAGACAACTTATTTTTATATATATAGATATAGTTTTTGCTGCTTAAGCATGTGAAGAATGATCAATTAAAGTACCCTACTTGAAAAAGAAGTGCATTTATCTCGTTGTCTGTATTCTTCTTTATTTTGTTTCCTTTCTTTTAGCTCTTTTGTTTCTTACATCGACCTTCAAAACTTGAAAATGTTTCGGAAACTAAAACATTATTCCTCTTCTTAAATTTGTTGGATTTAAATGATATACGAATATTAAATACTTCCATATGGCATTTTCAAATCCAAAATTCTAAAAATTATTTCTATGACAAATCTCTGTTAATCTTACTTCCTCGTTCGGATTGTCGGAGGTCTAGGATGTATCAAATTCCTTTTGTAAGCTCTGAAAGGTCAAGGTTTTCGATTAGATACCAAATACCCTTCATTGCTAACAATCATAAGCTGAATGATAAAATTCTGTTTGATCCATCCCAAAAATCTCAGCAAAAATCTCAGCTAAATTTAAAAAAGCAAATATTAAAGATTGTTTGCTAAAATTTTGATTATTCACCATTGATGATGGAAATTTAAATTATTTGATCTTCTTATTTGTGTGTTTGTTTTTGTATCCCTGTGTCTGGGACGGCCTCCCATGCCCCTCCAGCCTGATATTTATATATTTACTTATCTTTTATGAGTTTTTTTCTATTTTATGTGTCTTCTACCGTATTATATTTTGAAATCATTATTACGATGAGATGTTGATGTTTCTTATGTTTTTGCACTGTCCCAGCCTTACGAGCTCTGCTCTCTCTTGGGGCATAATATTGTTTGTGTATTTTTTGAGTTGAATAAAGAAAAAGTTGAAGTTGAAGTTGAAAGTTTAAGTTCTTATATGCTTTCTTTTTTCGTATTTTTTACTTATTTCCAATCCCTGCTAATCTATCTCTGAGCTCCTAGGCCTAAAATCATTAAAATTGGTTCATTTTTTTTTTTAATTATATCTTTTGCTGCATAAATTCTACAAGAACATACTGCCGCACTGTCAGCGTTTGAAACTTCAAAAGGTTTGACTTTTTTCCACTGCATCATCCCAGCCCGCCGCCAATGGGTGAGCAATAATTTTCTAATTTGAACGGTGGTGGCTGCGATGCAGCTTGCAATAGGTTGAGTGAGTTGGAGGGTAAACCCTTGAGTTGGAGGTACAGCCGTCCTGGCCGAGTGGGTTGGTGCGCTGGATTCGGGATCCCTTGTCTGAGAGGACGCGGGTTCGAATCCCAGTGTACCCAATTCTTCAGTTTGGGACGGGGGTCAGTGGCGTGACTCTGTAAGCTTAGCCAGAGTCGACCCACCTCTAAATGGGTACCTGGAGAAATCTGGGGAAGGTAAACAGGAAGGGTGTACGAAAGCATAGGATGGCTGGCCCCCAACCCCCCCCCCACTGCACTTCCTGGCTGAAGGGCCAAGAAACGGAGATCAGCACCGCCGGTTCGGACTGTAAAGTCTAATGCCGTATCCTTTACCTTTTTACCTTTTTAGACCCTTGAATTTATCACAGATTATTTCATACATTGACAGAGAGGATGAAAATACTTATGATTATTTTAAGATTAATGCTTATGATTGTATGATAAATTTATTTAATCATAAATACTTATGATTACATATATTAATAATTTACCCCCAAACAAATACCTTTCTCTTGGAATGATTACTACTAAACCAACAAAGAAGTGTCTGAGAACGGCATTTCTAGATTGCTGTAGATTTATGAGTGGTTTAGAAAACATTTCAACATTACTTCCCGATCATACGATCGATGTATTCGGTGCATGTGAAACGTCTTTAAATGAGCAATCTTCTGAGCTAGCTCATATAAATGGGCGTAAGTCGTTGTTTAAAAATAGAATAGGTAGACAGAGAGGAGGGTTGGCTTTTTTTGTAAATAATATAATACCTGTAAGAGAAGTAAATGATTATTATTACCTTATGAAGAAATGTTATTTAAATTTTCTGCTATTGAGCTAGATTCAAGTCCTTCGAAACTCGGCGCAGCCGCCGAGTTCGACTGCTACGCAATTCGTAGAAAAGTTTGATGAACTTAGCTCGCTAATGACCCGAATAAAACGTAAATTAATGATGATGGGTGACTTCAATATTGATACTAGTAATGAGCATAGGGACGTGAATTCAATGCTTTCAAATAATGTTGCCGTTGACTTTGTAACGAGTTATACGTCCGCGGGTTTGCTTCCAACATGCCAGATCCCGACGAGAATCATGGAGTCATCAGCGTCGTTAATTGATAATATTTTCACAAATTTTAAGGCACTGGGCTGTAACTTAATAGTTGAAGATACTTCTGACCATTTTATGATCTTGTGCGACCTTCCAACCGAAGGCACCGTCTCCCCCACCCCCTATACCCTCTTCTTTGAGGACCGGAAGACTGGGCGGTGCTTTGATTAATAAACTGAAAAGTTTACTGTCCCAAGTCAACCGGTACCCCTGCTTAGAATGTGACGGTGTGGACAAAGCTACTGAGTACTTCATCAACCAGTTCAAAATACTAATTAATAAGGCATGTCCTTTATCAAGCCAGCAAGCTAGGCGCTATTTTAAAACGAAGTAACCATGGATTACAGCTGCTGTTCTGTCTTCTATCCTGACCAAAAATAACCTCTTCAGAAAATCCATGGCAGATCCTACACATCAAAATCAGGCTACATTTCAGCATGACAGAAATTGTCAGACAAAGCTACTGCAACAAGCAAAGCAGTGATATTATTTTCATGAATTTCAAAACGCTGAAGAGTCCCCAAAAAAGTATAAGTTTATTATCAATAAGTACCTTGGGAAAAAGAAAATCAAAAACCTTCCGAAAGAGATATTATCACCAAAAGACAAGAAAATTGTTAAAGGAAAACAAAATATTGTTGTTGTCCTAAATGAGCACTTAGTAAATATTGGTCACGTAACATCACTTAAGGTATCAGCTCGAAGTTTACCTGATTCAGCATATTCTACTTCCATGCTACCCCTTATGGAATTGCCCTTTTTTCCTAATACCGGTGTCAGCAGAGGAATTACTGCAAGTTATATACCAACTGAAAAAGGGTCGTCAGAAGGTATGGATGGCTCGTCGACAAGTCTATTAAAACGGATAATGCCAAAATTTTTAGTTCATATTATCAACTTATGTTTTTCAAGTAGACATTTTCCAACTTGCTCCAAGTCTGCACGTGTTTTAGCCCTGCATAAGGGTGATGAGGTGAAAGATCCAACAAACTACAGGCCAATCTTGATCCTATCTTCATTTGCAAAAGTAATTGAACGATGTCTTTACAACCACATAGTGAAGTTTTTTGATAAGAAGGGATTTTTTAATGACCTTCAGTTTGGGTTTAGGAAAGGTCATAGCACCGAACATGCAAATCTGTCACTCATACAGTTTATGCCCAACACTTTGTATAAAAATAAAATTCCGGCTACTATATTTATCGATATAAAAAATGTGTTCGATATTATTTGTCATGCAATTTTGCTTTGTAAACTGGATATCTATAGTGTACGTGGACCTGCAAATTCTGTGATTGAATCATATTTAACTGGGCGCAGTCAGTTTGATGGTTGAAATGCTCCCTCTTCACTAGTTGGTATCACTGTTCAAGTAGGTGTTCCTCAGGGGTCCATACTTGGACCTCGACTCTTTCTTATTTATGTTAACGACATCAACAGGGCGCTGGACAATCTCGGGTTAAACGTTCTATTCGCTGACAATCAGGCCTGTACAGTGTGCGGTGCCGATGAAATGTCGCTTAAAAAGAATATGTTAGTAGCTTTTGAGAGGATAGAAACTTGGTTTTATGCAAATAAATTATCTATCAATATGTCAAAAACCAAGTACACTATTTTCTCCCGTACTGGTCAGTCCCTAACTGAACTTAGTTGAGTACCCATTGATGAATCTACTTATTTAGAGCGTGTATCTACAATGAGATATTTAGGTGTGCTAGTTGATCAGAATGTGAGTTGGAAGGAACACATTGCTAAATTGCAGATGAAGTTGGGAAGGAATGTTGGAATATTGCGGCATTTGAAATTTATTCCAACTTTTCACGCAATAAGATAGGTATATTCTGCCCTAGTCCGTTTTTATCTGAGTTATTGTCCCCTGATTTTTTTTTTTTTTAGTACGTTAAAAACTCGTGTAAAACCACTTCAAAGACAGCAAAATAAAGTACTGCGTATCCTAAAAACTTTCATGCCCTCCACCTTATTCACCAATTTGGAAAATTCATCCTAGCCAATAAGAGCCACCGATCACTACTACCCGAACCAGCCCCTCTCAATAGCCGAACTCGGTTACAAAATAAACTTGTACCCCCCTAAAGTACGAACCAATCGATACGCCAACTCATTTGTGCCTTTCTTCACATCAGTTTTTAATGCTGAGTTGTAGTGTGTGATTTTTGTTTAAATGTATGATTTTTGTGAAAAAACTGAATTTAGCTATGCTACGATAGTTTTTAAATATACCGATCTCTCTCTCTCTCTCTCTCTCTCTCTCTAAACCCCAAGTGTACACTGAAAGATCGAGGTTCTCGCTCAAGCATTGCATAACCAAACTTTGAAATGTACATGGGTTGGGTCTTAATCTTTGTGTTTTTGTTGGTACACAACGGGGGAATTAAAACTCTTTTACTAACCCCTTGATAATTTTTTTACATATATATTAAGTTATGGTAGTCCTGATGATTCAATCTCTTGGTTAAGTTTCCCCATAACTTCACTTCACTAATCTTTTTTTTTTGGGGGGGGGAGTGATTTGTTATGGTAAGTTCTCTATTTGGCTGCTGGCTTGGGTTGATCCTCGGTAAATCATACTTTTTATTTCTTTTTATTTATTTATAAAAGAGCCTGATTGTGTGTAATTTCAGCAATATATTGTGGAATATATATATTTGTTTTTATTGATTGCCAGTAATACGAACTACACTCTCAGCCGGGCATACCGCTTTTGTAGTTGTATTTAGTTTGTAAATAAAAAGAATCAGAACCAGAATAAGGAACGCTTTCCCATATTTTTCCGGAAGAGATTGTTACACCCATTTGTAATTCTTTTAGAGAACTCTGAATGGGCTGAAATAAAGTGTGGTGCTCTCCAAGGTACCAAGCTGGCTTCCTCACTGTTCTTGGCTGTAATCAAAAACGTTCTCGTTGACTTTGATAGACGCTTTAAATACGTCGATGATCTGTCCGCCTTACTCAAATTTCTCGTGGATGAGTCCCAAGCAATATCCCAGTTCCAAGGGTAATTGAAAGACAGTTTCACTAATCAGTGCAGAAATAATGGACTTCCAATTAACGTCAATAAAACAAAAGTGATGCGTTTTAAACTGATCAAGAGGGAAGTAGCTTGTCCTGAACCCTGGCAGTAAATCAATTACAACTAGCGTATATCTATTATACACGTCCCTTGCTAGAATACACGTGCCCCGTTAGGGACCACAGGTGCAAAACACTGCTATTTCAGCAACGATCTCGAGGCTGTTCAAAAACGTGCAACGTTTTTAAACAGCCAATCATGACACGTACGTAACTGCAACGTTGAAAATGCCAACGCTGAGAGAAAGGAGATTCCATCTCATGTTTAAATTTGGGCAGTCACTCCTTGCTAGTGAGAAACACACTACGTTGTCACCTCTTCTTATCGACCCCAAAGCCAATACTCGACACACGAACAAGTTCAAACCAATGAGATGCAGAACAAGTCATTTCAGCACTTCTTTTATTCCGTTTTATGCAAGTGTCATTAATCATGCTCAGTTTTTTTTCTTCTTTATTGCAAAACATAGCGCTATCTAGTTGAGCCTCTTGCTAATGCAATGAAAGCTGTTTTTAAATAAATAAATCTTGAATTATTATATACAGACCCAAAATACTTTCAGTAAACCTTTAAAATATTATATTATTTAATAGTATTATATTATTATAATACATTAATATTATTACATTATATAAATTATTTCGGTGAACGTTTAAAACACTTACACCAAGTCCGAAAATCACCAGGGAAACGATGACTACAATCCAAGATGAATACCACAATTGTTTGGGTCTGAAAACCAACCCTCTTTGCAGAATGCGTTGAAAGAAAACAATTTCAGGGAAATATTGAGGGGTCAGCACAGGATCATGTTCAGGCTGTATTGTCACTGGAGAATGTCGATCAACCATTCTTAAATCTACTTGGTATTATGCTACAAGAATAAATAAGAATTAAAGAGAAAAAAACGATATAATTTAAATAAATCTGCGTAACAAGACAAAAAACTTTAAATAAAAAAATCGGAATATTTCGATTCACGTCCAGGAGTCTTTATCAGCAGAAAAACCCGTCCGGGACTTTATATCAACAGGAAAAAGCTACGTCCGGGAATCTTTATCAACAGGAAAAAGCCAGGTCCGGGAGTCTTTATCAACAGGAAAAAGCCACGAATGGAAGTCTTTATCAACAGGAAAAAACCACGTCCGGGAGTCTTTATCAACAGGAAAAAAAACACATTTGGAAGTTTTTATTAACAGGTAAAAATTACGTCCAGGAGTCTTTATCAACAGGAGAAAACCAAGTCCAGGAGTCTTTATCAGCAGGAAACAACCACGTCCGGGAGTCTTTACAAACAGGAAAAACACGATCGGGAGTCTTTATCAACAGGAAAAATCCATGTCCGGGAGTCTTTATCAACAAGGGAAAAAAATGAAAGTTAAATTAAATTAAAATAGCATATAAGGAAAAAGACATCACTGCAAAACCTTCCCTCTATTAAATTCTGTAAATGGAAATACAGCTTGGTCTAGGAAATTATTTGATAAATAAGTAAAGATCTAAGCAAATCTATGCCCTCTAAAGGACCTTCTAGCCTTTAAGCCAGCTTCAGGCAGAGGAAAAAATTTTCCAAGTGTGTTAAGAACAGAAATTTAGAGAAATAAAGAAAAAAGTAAAATATCTACCAAGTATCAAATAGTCATTATTAGCCTACCTAAGAGAATTGTTCTCTAAAAGAATTAGAAAGGGATATATCTGTGGTATTTTGCAGAAAAGGCCTAGGTCCACTTTTTTCGAAATAAGAGTTAATCTTCTGGTTTGAAAGAGCTCAAAGAGATTTATCAACTGGTCAATAGCGGGGTTACCTCCATTCATACGTGTCAAAATGCAACTAGGGGGGAATATTAAATAAAGGGACAGCTTTTGGGAAATCGTTGAAAAGATAGATGTATGAGCATAGCAAACACAAAACCACTTACATTACAGATGAAAATGATCAACAATTGAAATCATTGTTTTCCAAGTTTCTATGTCAGTTCAGCAGAATATTTTTCAAGTCCTGATTGAATTTCGTTGAATAAAAATTATGCATATATTTGTCAATTGGTCTTCCCTTTACATATTCTCTGAAAGTTTCAACTTAATACCCAAATCCATTCTTGAGATACACCCTTTTGACGAAATGCCTGCACATAGAGTAATTTAATTTAGTTCAAATTCCCCCTCAATATTCTGTCAAATTTTCACTTTCATATATGTAACCTTAGTTGTACTAATTTCATAGTAGTAGTGGTAGTAGTAGTATGAATAGTAGCAGCAGTAGTAGTGTATTATTATTAGTAGTAAGAGTAGTACTAGGTACGTTTTACCTTTTGCTCAACTGAACACTTTACTTATGATGCTCCTGAAGTTTCCTTTTGATATGATACAACATTCCAAAAATATTATTGATACGGCCACATCAGCAATCTGTATACACATAGTATGTTTTGATGCAGTCCAACTTTCCCCAATTCCTCAGAATTTTTTCAGTATCCTCAGCCTTAGTAGTACTTGCTACAGAAGTAGTAGTTTTAGTGGTAGTAGTTGTGGTGGCAGTAGAAGCAGCAGTAGCTGCATAAGTAGTAGCACGCAAATATGGCATTTTTGATCAATTGATCATCTCCCTTATCATTTCTCAAAACTTCAAAGTTAACATACTCAGTCATTCCTGAGTTACACCCTTTTGACAATTCATGTACATACCACATGTTTTAATTTAATTGAACACTTCCTGAAAGACTCATCTTAATGTCCTTTGTATTTTGTGAAAGTAAAAGTCAAACATGCATACCTTTTCTCAATAACATATACTATATTTAAACAATAAACAAATTGCCTAGCTTACAACCCTTACCCTGAGTCCTGGGGGGGTCCCAAAATGCATAACTACTGAACCTTTCAACAATGCTGAAAAAAATGATGTCTCAAAACTTTGTATGGATGTTTGTTTTGGGAAATGATGGGCTTGTAGGGGCGTGATGTCAAATTATTTAAAATCTTAAAAAGGACACTATAACTGCCAATTTCAAATCAACTGATCCCCATTTGAAGTTAATAAAACCATTTATTCAGCAAAAATCTTATACACCACCAGAGCATAACTTAAAACCCTGCCCCATGGTGCTTGAGGGTTGTGTCAACCCTACAAACATTGTTATGTTCTTTGGAATATTTTGAACCAAATTGCTATCCCACTATTTTAATCAAATGTGTTTGTTGGGGGAGTGGGCTAGTTACCCTCAACAACTTTTGACTCTTAAAAGTGAATTAGAACTTCTAATTTTAAACTAAAGGAGCCTCATCAAAAGTTAAACAACCATCCCTTCAATTAAAACCTTAAATGTCCCCCAGGACATAACTTACAACCCTTGTCCCCTGGCTCTGGTGGTTTATATCAACCCCAGAAGCCTTGTTATGTGATCTTTGGACTATTTTGAATAAAATGAATGTTCAAAAATTTCTATTGGATGCATTTTTGGAAAACATGGCATGTGTGTGTGGGGAGAGGGGAGCTGCCCTCTGGTCAGTTTTACTCTTAAAAAGGGCACTTAAAATTCTGATTAGCAATCCAATGAGTTCCCTCTGAAGTATATACAACTATCCATTTTATAAAAAAAACTTATATTCCCCAGGGCATTACTTGCAACCCTTGCCCTGAGAGCTGTGGGGGTATTTTCCTCAAAGACAAAATTCCCATACCCTTCAATAACAATGAACCACATTGCTATCTCCAAATTTTGATTGTTTAGCCTATCTTTGGGGAAATCATGAGGCTTTCTGCTCTCAAATCACTTTTGACACTTAAAAAAGGCACCGCAACTTGCAATTTCTAATCCAATGAACCACATATGAAATTTATATGACTACCCATTCTATAAAAACCCAATATGATTCCAGGGCATGATTCACAGCCCTATCCTCAAGGCACTGTGGGGTTAAACCAACCCTAGAGGCATTGTTATATGTTCTTGGGACTATCTTGAACAAATTTGCTAACTCACAGTTTCAATTAGATTTGTTTAGTGAAAAGAGGGGGAGTTGGAGAGGGGGCCTAGTTGCCCTCCATTACTTTTGATTCTTAAAAGGGAACTATAGCTTTCCATTTTCAACCAAATGAGCCTCTTTTAAGGTTTATACAACCATCCCTTCCATAAAAACCTTAAATTCCCTCAGGGCATAACTAACAATCCTTCTCTCCAGGATCAGGGGGTTTGTTTCAACCCTAAAAGTCTTTCTATGTGATATTCGAACTATTTCTACCAAATGTGTTTTGAGAAAAGACAAAGTACATGTGTGTGTGGGTATCTGCTCTCTGATCCCCCTTAATCTTAAAAAGGGCACTAGAACTTCAGATTACCAATCAAATGAGCCCCTCTGAAATTTATATATCCACCCTTTCTGTAAAAACCTTACAGGCCTATGCCCCAAGGGCAGAAAGTATAGCCCCTGCCCTGAGAGCTGTGGGGTTGGCATCTCAAAGACATAATTTATTGATTACTATGTTGAACAAAGTGACTATCACAAAATTTTGATTGGATATGTTTGGGGATGTGATGGGTGTGGGCTTTCTAGTCACTTTTGACTAATAAAAAGGACACTAGCCCTTTCAATCTTAATTGAATTAGCCTTTTTGAAGTTTCTACAGCAACTCCTTTGATGCAAATTACCAGGTCTATAAAAATAATAATAAAAATACATTGTTCTTTACTTATTTAATAGCTGTGAAAAAAAAACAAACCAAAGGGTTGACTAACGAAAAAAAAAAAAGTCAGCCAGTCTTGCTGCTTTAACATAGCACATAGCTAAAATAAAAATAGACATGAAAATGATATAAGAAGGTACTTTTTAAAGTCCTGGGGGACAATTGCCCCTCCTAATTGGTATGCAGGTTTTTCAGATCACTTCCATTAATAAACAGATTAGCAATTGTGTTTTGGAATAGGTATTTGCCTGACAAACAAAATACTACAGCTTTACAAATCTTAAAAAAGCAGAACAGAGTAACAAAAGTAGGTAAAATTCTAGTTAATTGACTTCTTGCTGTCTCATAAAGGGTTTAAGTTAGGAAAATGAAACTTTCAGGGATGAATCTACAGACTAAAGTATGTCCTGGGTATGTATTTTGAAGCAACTACCTCTGCTCCTTCTCCCTCTAGAGGGCCCTGACCTTTAAAAATATGTGTGTTATAGAAGTGAAACCTTGCAAAATAGGTCTTCTGTTTAATTGAAGTACAACAAAATTTTCAGCTTCATAACTTTGCTCAATTCCATTTTATAAGGTTTTAAAGATGTGCAAACACATTTCCTAAATTTTGAAGAAGAAAAAACATTGATATGGCTCAAAATTCAACTTAAATAACAGGAATTGTATTTTCAGAACTAAAGGCAGAGAAAATGCAACTGGTAACTGAAAATTAAGGTAAAATGTTGTTTTGTCAAAATATCAATAGGTCTAGACCTGTCATGCAGGCAAATTTCAAGGCCCTCTAGAGGAAGAAGGAGTGGAGGTGGGTACTTATTAACTAGAATTTTACCAAAGTAAAA
The DNA here is from genome assembly GCF_032884065.1 of Artemia franciscana. Lineage (NCBI taxonomy): Eukaryota > Metazoa > Arthropoda > Branchiopoda > Anostraca > Artemiidae > Artemia > Artemia franciscana. The sequence goes on along the minus strand of NC_088868.1, from coordinate 31,623,061 downwards.
TGAACTGTAGTCTCCACTCCTTCAGGAGTATCCTAGGCTATAAAGAGGTTAGAACATTGGGCTGTCTGACAGTAGCTAGACAATAAACATGTTTGTTCATTGACTATCTTTGCAAAGAAATAGGATACCTAATTGTTACTTTCATTATTTTTGGGAGATGACGCTAGTAGGCCTACATTTTCAAATTAGTAGACGCCGCGCCGATTAAAGGCACACCGGCGTAAAAATAAAGAATAAAAATTACGCGGTGTACCGCAGTGCCACTGGTACCATCGTCTATGTCTATGTTTTTGTTTAGCCTTATGTCTTTACAGCGTTTATTTGATTTTGGTGTGCTAAACAAGCTATCGTGCTAAGCAACTTTGTAGGTGCTTTAAAGTGCTAGATGAAGGTAGTAAATTTTAAAGTAGTTGATGCCACGCCGAATAAAGACGTGCCGGCATAGAAAATAATGCAGCGTGCCGAGACTCTAACGGTACCATTGGCGTGGTGGCACGCCAATGGTCTGTCCTGTGTCTTTATGTTTTTGTTTAGCCTTGTTTCTTTACAATGATTTTTTTTTATTTTGGTGTGCTAAATAAGCTCCGTGCTAAGTAGCTTTGTTAAAGTCTAACGATAGTGTTTTCTAACAACAAAATGGGAACAAGAGCTTAGAGATAGAGTAGGCAGTGGCGTATTTAAATACATCCCGAAAAATTCTCTGGATATTTTAAAGAGCTTATTTTTTTACCGGTAGCAGTAAAAATCTATATTTTGTTGAGTGACGTAAACATTTTAAGCTTTCCTGATCTTCACTGAATCGCCGAACCTTACACTTAAAAAAAAGAAGAAAAAAAAAACAAAAAAAACTAGACTATACAGAAGTTTTTTTGTATAAAATTTTTTAAACTTTCTTTTTAAACTTTTCTTTCTTTAAGCTTATTTTTTTACTGGTAGCAGTCCACTTGATTTCTTAAAGTATACTTTAATCATTTTTTTTGAAGAGGCTCAAATTAGTAAAATTTTCCCCTTTTATGATCTGATTTATCTTTTATAAGATTATCCAAGAGTTCGTGGTAACAAACTATATGTAAGTCACGACTCAGCCAAATAGCTGCCGAAATTCTAAAAAACAGAATAAATAGGATGGACACTGAAACAATTGGCTTTTATTCTAATTAAATAAAAAAAACAAGTTTTTTTAGATGAAAGTAAGGAGCAACATTAAAACTTAAAACGAAGAGAAATTACCCCGTATATGAACGGGGCTTTTCCTCCTCAACGCCCCGCTCTTTACGCTAAAGTTCGACTCTTTCTCTTAACTCAATTTTTAAAACAGTAAGAAACTTTAGCGTAAAGAGCGGGGCGTTGAGGAGGAAAAGCCCCTTTCATATACGGAGTAATTTCTGTTCATTTTAAGTTTTAATGTTGCTCCTTACTTTCATTTAAAAAAACTTGTTTTTTTTTATATTTAATTTCTGGACGTTTTTGAATTAATACATGTTTTGATCTTGGCTCTCCGCACATAAATAATTAAAACGAAATTTGCATATTAATTAATTGCAATTAATCGGAAGATTTTGAGAAAAAAGGAGCGAGGGAGGAGGCGTAGTTGCCCTTCAAGTTTTTGACTACTTAAAAAAGAAACTAGAACTTTTAATTTTTTACAAAGGTTTTCATTGGTAAAAAATATACGTAACTTACGAATTAACTTACGTAACGAACTTCTATATTCGTATGTTTTTATTGCGTATATGAAGGGGTTCAACCTTCGTCGCTCTTTAACACTAAAGCTTAGATTTTGTCCCAATTCCTCATTACTGACCTCTGAATCACAAAGACCGTAGAATAAATAGTTGAAATTACTAAAAATACTTTAGCGGAAAGAGTGAGGTATAGCAAGGAGGTAAACCCGTCATATGCATAATAATTTTTGTTCGTTTTAAGTTTTAATGCTGCTCCTTACTTCCAGTACAAAAAACTTTTCATATTTATTTTTTCATTGTTTTTTAAAATAATACTAGAAAATCCTGCGTCCCTTCAATGAAATTCTCTTCCCCCATGAGAAGTTTCTCCATGGAAATTTCCTCCCACATAACCCCCCCTCAATTCTCCCCCCTATACAAAAAAAAATACCCCTGAAAACGTCTGTACACTTCCTAGTAACCATTACTATATGTAAACACAGGTCAAAGTTTGCAATTTGCAGCCCCTCCCACGGGGACTGTGGGGGAGTAAGTGGTCCCCAAAGACATAGTTATAAGATTTTTCGACTACGCTGAGTAAAATGGATATCTCAGAATTTTGATCCGTTGACTTTGGGAAAATAATTAGCGTGGGAGGGGGCCTAGGTGCCCTCCAATTTTTCTGGTCACTTAAAAAGGGCACTAGAACTTTTCATTTCCGTTAGAATGAGCCCTCTCGCAATATTCTAGGACAACTGTATCGATACGATCACCCCTGGAAAAAAAAAACAAAAAAAAACAAACAAACAAATAAACACGCATCCGTGATCTGCCTTCTGGCAAAAAATACAAAATTCCACATTTTTGTAGATAGGAGCTTGAAACTTCTACAACAAGGTTCTCTGATACGCTGAATCTGTTATAGATTCTATGACTTTTAGGGGGTGTTTCCCCCTATTTTCTAAAATGAGGCAAATTTTCTCAGGCTCATAACTTTTGATGGGTATAACTGATCTTGATGAAACTTATATATTTAAAATCAGCATTAAAATGCGATTCTTTTGATGTAACTATTGGTATCAAAATTCCATTTTTTAGAGTTTCGGTTACTATTGAGCCGGGTCGCTCCTTACTACAGTTCGTTACCACGAACTTTTTGATTCCAAATATATAAAATTCATCATGTTTAATATCACCCATCAAAATCGACGAACCTGAGGAAATTTCAATAGTTTTTGAAAAAGAGGAACTGCCCAAAACGTCAAGGTATCTCCATTGAAGTTTTACCATCAGGTTTGGCGCATCAGAGAGCCTCACTGTAGAAGCTTCAAGTTCCCTTTTGCAGAAATCTGGACTTTTTATTATTATTATTTTTTTTTGCTGGAAGAATGATCACGGATGCGGGTTTATTTGTGATTGTTTTTCCAAAAGATAATCGTTCTTGGTTTAACCTTTAATTTCCTACACAAACATAAGATTTCAACTTACATGACTCTATAAAATATATAAACACCAAACTATAGTTTAAAAGTTTCAATACAATATATTTATAACTTTTTATGGCCTATTTAGAATTTCCGAAAAGACTTCTGCTATTGTCCAAACTGAGCTGACTTAAAAAAAAAAAAAAAAAAAAAAAAAAAACAACAACTAATAATGTTTTACTGACTACAATAAGGCCATGTGAAAACCTGGTTTATTAACAATTGTGGATAGCCTTAATAACCTTATTGACACAATTAGAGCTGTTCAGTTCACGTAGCTTGACAGTCTTTGCTCACGGCTTGAGGACTGAATTTCATGCAAATGAGATGGTTTATAAATACCAGGGGTGTAACTAATGGAGTTAGTACCCCCCCCAATGCATAAAATCGGTGAGTAAAACAGTAACAAGAAGCATCACTATTTTACTGGCGCAATTTTTTTATATTATTCGGTAAATGGGCAGATGGATATAATTGACGTAAAATAGATGAAATTTCAGTATCTGTTTTATTACCAACATTGCTCAAATCAGACGGTAGGAGTGACCAGCTAGTCAGTAGAATCCCCCCTCCCCCCTCAAAAAAGAGGGAAAACATTTTGGCTAGTGACGCCTCTGCTGCATAGATGCTGAAGGTTGTTTACGTCGATGATAACAAAGAAAGAGTAAAATTTTAAATAATCTCATTGGTTGGTTACAAAAAATACCTATAAGTCGTGACAGAGACAAAAATTTAAAACATCTGATTGGCTAGCTGAAAAATTCAGGTCAGAAAAGGGGTCAACATTTTAAGAAAAAAAAGGTGTTGGATAGTCTTTCTCATTTGTTTTTGCGGTCCTACGTGGCAGTACTGACAGTTATGCGGTTCTACCCTAGAAACTTCAAAATTCTGAAATACAAAAAAAAAAAAAAAAAAAAAAAAAAAAAAAAAAAAAAAAAAAAAAAAAGTTGCGGCTTTCAGGCATTAATTGACCAAAGATGGGTCCAGGGGATTCAGAAAAAAACTGGTTATTTAGACTAGGGGCTCTTTGCTGCAGGAGTCGTGTTTATTGGGATTCAAAGTCGGGGCAGCAGCTTGCTGACTTCACTACCCAAGAAACTTCAAGGTATCTTAAAAGAGGGAAACTGAACGCTCATTTAACGTACTGAAGATGGCATGATTGTCCGTCAATGCATTACTGGATACGAATGGGATATTTACCCTTCAAACGTCACGGTAGGAAAACGGAAGCCAATAATGTTAATGGAAGAAAAAGAAATAGATATTTATAGATCTATTGCCCTCTCCCCCAAACTAAATACATAAAACAAACAACAATTGGATATTATTTTTTTAAATCTGTTCAGTTTTGTGAGTTTTCAAATTATGGACAATCTTTAACAGCACATAAATTGTCGACCCACTGAGAAAAGAATTGGAAACTATTGGCTGGGCAGAATCGGACCAATTATTTTTTAAATTTGGAGCTGCGACATATTAATGACATAATGAAAACATTTTTTCTGTCTCCTCAAAATTTGGACATTGACCAACTCATTGATAAGATTTTGGCACAATTTCAGGACAATATTTACTTCGAAGCAGCTTCGTTCACAGCATGCCAAGGACCGTGTCCTCTTTGTTATAGCGTTGCTTTCTTAGAAGTTTTCACAATGGTCCTCATGAGGCTTTCTATCAGTGAGATGGTCTAGTCAGCTGGCTGGTGTTTAGCTAGATGGCTTATCAAAAAAGCCCAGAAACTAACTACTGATGCTTGTAACACAGCTCATCCTGATCAGTGCTACATTCAAAATTCTGGGACATCAAGTGAAGAGGTATGGAAATATGCCAATTTTTCAAAGAAAATCAGTAATTGGATGAAGCCAAATAAAACTATAAAATTTCCCGATTATTGGATTTACTTAATGAGGTATAGCAAGGAAATCTAGATTACTATAATTCAAACCCGTCCCACCTATTAAACATTGCTGGAAGTCTTGAATTTGCCACAAATAGAACTAAAACAAAGGTAGGCTACTATAAGAGATTTCCAAGAAAACAGTAAAATTATTAGTAAAATTGTTTTCCATTTTTTCTTACGGTCAGGAGATAAATTTGCTTTCCTGTTAAAAAGATTCCAATAAAGGTTCTGGTCCTAGGTGTGACAGTGTAAAAATTCGACTGTCTTCAATACAGAATAAATTAATAAAAAATACAAATAGAAGTCCACAGGACAATATAAAAAAACACAAAAAAAACACATTAAACTCAAAAGAAAGAAGACCCTTCCCAAATAAAGAGTAACAAGGGTAACCATTCATCGCTAATTGGAAAGGGTCTTCTTTTAAGTTTACTGTTTGTTTTGAGTGTCTTTTTGTATTGTCCTGTAGAATCTTTATCCGTATTTTTTTTTTTTTTATTATTTTATTCTGGACTAAAGGCTGTTAGGCAGAGATATCAACCAAGATATTTACATTATAATATTGCATCGAAACATTGCATATTTCACATATCGGTGAATTGTTAAAAAATCAAATCGTAACATACACAATTTTTTTTTCTCTTTATTAAAATTTTACTTTTTTTTTTACAAATATATCATTTTTCTCATATGATGTAATCCGATACATATATTGTATCGAGCCTGAAGCGGGTTGCTAGTTGCTAGAACTCGGTCCAAACTCTGGGTCTCGTTTTACCAAGCTGTTATCAAACCCAGTGCTCTACGACAAGATTCATTCTCTTATGTTGTTTTTTCCTATTTTATTTGTAAATATTTTTTTGTTGTTTTTCACTGGCTGTTATTATCCTCGCTTTCTCTTTTTTTGCAGTTTTCCATTCTGCTTAATTACCCAGTGCAGAAATAATTCAAGTAGAGTAACCAAACGAAGATCGTAAAAATTTCACCAATACGAAATATTTTGGCAATCCTTACTGGCGGAAATCGGTCTGATTTGGCATTCGTGCGTAAATTAATCTATTTGACATGAGACCAATTCATAAAAGAATGAAAAGCGAAACGGCAATTAATGCTCTGTGCTGCATAAGCAAAGATAAGCAAACTGGAAAAAATATTCATTATTAAAAATTCATTATTAAAAAAAAACGAGTTGCTCATAAAAATAGAAATACAAATTAATCCGAATCACCGTCAGGAGTTTCTTCCGCTTCTTCTTCTTCTTCTTCCTCTTCATCAACCTCTTCCTTCTTCACAGCTTCCTCTTTGCTCTTCTTTTTGGGCTTTTAAGAAGAAAAAAGTCAATGTCACAAATGGTTAATTTTTAGGCATTCTTTAAGAGAAGTAATGTAACTCCGAAACAAAGGCATGTATTTGACGGGGTTGGGGGGTGGGTTTACAAGAATTTTTTATAAAAGCGATCACCAATCGAACAAAAATTTCGGAAGATGGGGGAAAGGGCAAACCCAGTAAAATGAAATTAAAGGGGATTTGCGAAAAATTAAAATAACTTTCTTTCTTTTCACCGAGCGAATCCCGGTCTTCTGACACTAAATGATAATAATATTGGATAGATATAGGGGGGGGGGGAGGAGGAAAAAAGTACCAAATTTTTGGCAGGGTAACTAATACCTTGACGGCAACGTAATTATATTACAACTCACAAGCAAACATACATACAGTGTCTTTCGAAAGATCAACTTTTTATGATCTACACTCTGGACTACAACAAAGAGTGGCCCAACTATATCCTGGTGAGAATAAAATGATCTTTTTCCATTTAGATAAATTAGAAACAAGATTCATTCGTAGCACAAATGAAACTTTTCACTTACATTCTTTTAAAAAACGAGTTGGAATTTTAATCGTTGACGAACATAAATTTTTCGTTTTTGTCAAATTATTTTTATTTATTTTCAATCCTTTTGGGAACAGTGTCACACTTTACTATTTAGTAAACTAGTTTTAGCAATGACTTAGCCCAAGCCGTAGGGTCTAACCTTTGAGGTCAGCTGTCCCCCCTAAATGTTAAAAATACCTCCCCCAGATTTTCATGAATTTAAGTCACTGCAAGCAATTATACTAATAGCAATCTAGTGGTTGGAAAAATGCAATAATTTTGAAAGTCTCAAGAGATAATTTAGAGCACTTATTACGTCTATAATTTCTCTTTATAGGATAAATTGTAAAAAGAAAACAAATCTAAAAATTTCAAAACATTTTTGTGAATTGGCGCCACTATAAGCAATGAAATGGTCTAATGAAAGTGGTCTAATGACCGAATAAATTTACCGATTCCAGAAAATTTAAGAAGTAATAAGGAATAATTCGAAGACTTACTAATTATATAATTTCTGTATAAGAAATTAGCAGGAAAAATTAGAAAAAAATTCGGAAAGATCCACAGTCTATTTATGGTAGCATAATCAATTAAGTCAGCGTTATGGTAGCGTAATCAATCCACTAGTGGCAATGACACCGTTTGAAATAAAGCAGGGAATTTGGTCCCAAATATTTTGCAATTGCTAACAATGGTAAGAAAGTGCAGCTGAAGGGGGGGGGGGGCATTCAAGCTAATCTGCTAGTGGCACCAAATCGTAAGGTTTAGTGAAGAAGGAAAAAAGAACCAACAAGTGTAATTTACCTGCGATGCCTTGGCGCTGCCATCACTATCACTGTCTTCATCGGAGATATATTCTTTTGACTTAAAGCCTGCTCCAGAGCCCAGTTTGGTAGGCGTCGGTTTGCTCTTTGCGCTAGAGCTCTTAGCGCTTGTTGTGGATGCCGCGGCTCCTCCACCACTTGCTTTATACGCCTTGACTGCTTCTTCATAAGCTTTCCTGGCTTCTTTTGATTTATTCTCCCATTCCTATACAAACAAAATGAATTAGGCAATAACCAAGAAGATAATACCTAACAAAAGGATAACAGAGGTATTAGTTTTTGTTAACAGCCAGCGTTGTCACATAAGGGGTTCTCTCACGATTATATTATCAAATATTGTTGATCATCAGTCGCGAGACCAGATGTCTTAAACATTGCTTCTTGTTTATACTACTTAGCAAATTAGAAAAAAAGTTATATTTTACTGGAAACATTGCGGGAAATTTCAAAAACTTCGTAGGAAGTTTTGTTCTAATTAGTAAACAGCCAGTGTTGTCACATGAGGGGGTCTTTAACGCTAGATTGTCAAATATTGTTGATCATCAGTCGCAAGATCGAATCAACAACTACTTCTTGTTTACACTATTTAGTAAATTAGAAAAAAGTTCTATTTTTCTTGAAACATTACTGGAAATTTCAAAAACTTCGCAGGAAGTTTTGTTCTAATTAGCAAACAGCTAGTATTGTTAGCCAAATATTGTTGATCATCAGTCGCAAGATCGGATCAAACATTGCCGCTTGTTTAAATAAGAAAAAAATTCTTTTTTAATATTACTGGCAATTCCGTCAGCATTGAAGGAAGTTTCGTTCTCTGTTTCACGAGATAATACCAGAAAAAACCCTCATCTAACTCCATCTCTTATTCTATAAATTTTCCAGACATGGTTATTACGCTTTACAAAAAAAGCAATAACATTGCTCAAAAAATGAAATAATGATAAAAAAAAAACTTGTGGATTAGCAAAAATTCTGCGAGAAGAATTATTTATGCCATTTTTGGAAGGAACTGGCAACACTGTCAAGTTGTCCAGTAAGGTCAAGTTGACAATGCGTCAGTGTGCACACGATGCAAACCCTAATCTCTTATTGCATAAATTTTTATGCACTGTTACCAACTGTTACCAAGCTATAAAAAAAAAAAGAAAAAAAAAATGCTCAAAAAGTCAACTAACGATCCACAATTTATGGATTAGCTAAAATTCTACGAGAACAAGTATTTTGTGTCATTTTTTGAAGGAGGCGGCAACACCGTCAAAAATCAAATTGAGAATGCTTCCGTGTGCACACGACGCAAACCATCATCTCTCATTCTATTTCTCTCTTTTTCTTATCTCATCTCTTCTCATTGCTACCAAGCTATACAAAAAGAGAAAAACAAGCAGTTGCTCAAAGAGTCAACTAGTCAGCTGAGTCAGCTAAAATTCTACGAGAACAAGTATTTTGTGTCATTTTTGGAAGAGCCGGCAACACTGTCAAAAGTCAAGTTGACAATGCTTTAGTATGCACACAATGCAAATCCTCATCTCGTATTCTATAAATTCCCGACTCTCATTGTTACCAAGCTATAAAAAAAGAAAAAAAAGTTGCTCAAAAAGTCAACTAATGATCGAGAATTTTTGAATTAGCTAAAAATTTTCGAAAGCAAGCGCTTTGAGTCATTTTTGGAAGGAGTCCATAACATTGTCAAAGTCAACTTGAAACTGATTCATTGTCATCAGATCTCGGTCTCTTCCTGCAGTTCAATATATTTATAAAAATTAATAAATATAAGTTTCAAAAACTGCCAGAAATTTTGTGAACTTCATAGGAAGATTTCTTCTCTGTTTCAGAAGACAATACGAGAAAAAATTTCTATTAGACCTTCAAAATTTTAACGTTTTGTGTCATTTTTGGAAGGAACTGGCCCTCATCTATTATTCTAGAGATTTCCGATTCTCATTGTTGCCAAGCTTTATATTTATGGATTAGCTACAGTTTTCTGAAAAAAAATCGAATAAATGAAATATTTTATTACCCAACAATTCACAGTGTAGAAACGATGGAGTAAAAAAAACAAAAAAAAAGAAAAATTAATATACACAAAATACATAACAACTACCAAAAACAATAAAAAAAATAAGGCAAATAAAAAAGGAAAAAATTGTGCTTTGTTATTTACAAAAAGCAAAACTTATAGTAGGAATTTGCACTTTATACTTAATATTATGTTTTGTTACTTATAAAAAGCACGCAGATATTACAATTTCTTTTCAAATGAGCTCTTAAAACTCTCTCTGTAATGTTTCAACGCCCCACTAGCGGCGAGTAAAAAACGGAAGTGAAAATAAAAGAGACACATCACTGATTCCCACGGAAAAAAAAAGTCAACTTACCTTTGTGTTCAAGATGGGGGCTGTAATTCTCCTACATGAGGTTTTCGGCCGGATCCAATTTTGGATGATGTGCAGTTTTCATTTCGATCTGACAACACCTTTGTTGGGTTTTAGGCTATTTTTCGAAATTCCCATCGATTTATTTTCGCAATAAACTTTTGTTATTAAGATTAATTGGAATCATAGTTATCGATTCTGTGTCAGGTTCAAATGGCAATTCTTCCTCACATTTTTTTAAAACACATTTTGAAATTTTTGGCTATTATAGGCTTGGGTTCGTTCTTTAATAGGTTGCCCATAAGCGCAACATAGTAAGGGAAAACACAATGAATTAACGATGAACTTTGTGAACACAGTGATGACTGTGAGGGAAAGTACAATTAATAGGAATTGGCATGATAGATAAGGGCATATCCAGGGTTTTTGTTTGGAGGGAGGTGAAGGATTACAATAAAAAACTTTAAAAAAAAACGCGTCAGAAACTTTTGTTCATATTTGCATTCTTGTTACGTTCTTACTAATTGAAAAAAAATTCGGGGGGGGGGGGAGTATTTTAACCCCCCCACCCCCTGGATAAGGGCTTGATGGTAGCACTGAACTAGTCAGTTTAGTTTTTTATATAGTTTATCATTCACTTTTGGAAAATGGAAATTTATAAATAAAAAAGAAAAGCAAATGAACAAAAAAACATACGCTCTTATCAGATAGACCCCTCCAGAGCTCGCCAGCTTTCTTTGACAAGTCTGTGATTGAGATTCCTGGGTTTTCAGACTTGATCTTTTCTCTATTGTCATTCAACCATAAGAAGTAAGCTGTTTGGGGTCGCTTGGGTGCACCAACGTCCTTTTCTTTTTTCTCCTTCTTCTTTCTAGGCTTTTCTGACTAAAAAAAAAATAATAAAACAATAAAATCAATAAAAAATGAAACCGTCGATCAGTAAGATGAAACAAGCGGCATGAGTCTGCAAATAGGCGTGCCATATACAACCCTTCAAGTCAGAGAAGGGCGATCATAGGAAAGCATTGTCTTGAGGGGATATTTTGTCCCTATCCCTTTCCTATAGTGAGAAACTTCTTTCCATAAAATGGGTATATCAGCAAAACATACGTTTAGGCAATTAAATATTAAACAACACAGCAAATAGCACAACAGGCGTGTAATCGTAATAGTCGAAATAAACATAAAAAATACATAAAAGCGTACACGCGCCAATTACTTGCCAAATTGGCCTACATCCCAAAACCAACTCAAAGAATATCGAAAATATTATAATGAATAAACTTGTTTTAATTACGCCATCATACGGTCAAAAATGTTAATTTCTTGATTTAGAACATATATGGAAACAGGCCTTCCCACAGGGGACAGAGGAAGTACAGGGTATAGCCCAAAGAGAGCATGGGAAAAATTTCCTCCAAAAACTACCTGAAAGCCTTCTCTAACAAAAGAAAGTTTCAGCGCCGTAAAAGCCAGCGCTTTGGACCTACTATAGTAGGGTAGATAAAATATAGGGTACTACTATAGTAGGGCACCTGACAGTAGTAAGTTTTCAAGGCTTTTGTCGCAGTTTTGATACCCTAAAAACATTTTTTTGTAGAAGGGGGTAAAGAGTGAAACTTCGAATAGATTTGAGGAGAGGGTGTTGGTCGGTTTGGTGCCGCAATGAGTTAGTCGGTGCTGCTGGTGCAAGGGTACTGCTAGTAGTAGTAGCAGTAGAATATCTAAATATGAAGTGTAAGTCAGTAACACTTATGTAGCCGAAGTGGTTTAGTATCATACATAAAAAAAAAATTTATACAAATGTGACAGTCCTGTTTTTCTACAACTAAATTACTTGATGTTTGCGTATATTCACAATAATATAACGAAATAGTTTTGATTAATAGCTGATTCGCCTTGCATATTAACTAAATGAAGTACTGAAACACTTACCACAGTTTTAGTCTTTTTAGGTTTTTCTTTCTTTTCTGCCTTTTTCTTCGTTTTCTGTTCCCCTCCAGAGCCATCATCTTCAGATTCAGTTGTATCTGGTGCAGATTCGTATTCCTCTGCTACATCACTCCCCTCCTCACCAGGATTAAAATCTTCATCAGTGGATTCATCCTCATCTGAATCACCTGACAAATAAGGCGTTTCACACATTATAAAGCCAAGTAATATTGTTAATTTATTTATTTATGTTTATATTCATTTTGTTGATTTATTTTTATATTCTGTAATATTTGGATTTCAACCATTCTACAAGTAAAGGATGTCTAACAGGTTCAATGACGATTTAATTTTTTTTTGTCAAAAATTCATCAATACTTATTTTGTGCTGATATGGAGAGGGGGGAGGGACGGACTAAATATGAAAAGGACAAGACTATATATTTTAGAAGAAATATTTTCGGATCTGCCATTAAAATGTTCCTATTTTCACAGCTAATAAGTTCAGAGAGACAGGCTAATAAGATGTAAAGTTTCTTGATTTGTTATCCTATGTTTGAGCCTACATAAAAATTCATTTTTAATTAAGGATAGACGTTTTCCAATCTCCACACGGCAAGTCTAATGGCGGAGTCAGTTCTTTTTTTTGACAAACTACTACTACATATTCAACTGACACTAAAAGATTTATTTGACGTCGATGTCAACGTCAACATTAATGTCAATGTCAAAATTTAATGTCAATGTCAACATAACCTCGAAGTGTAGCTATAAATTTTAATCTCAGACCATTAATAACAGCCTCTACCCTATTTCTGTTGTTTGATTTTCTTCATGAAAGAAACAGTTCATATTGCAGGAAAAGGGTCACGGAAAAAGGGCGAATACTAAAATCACGGAAAATAAAGCGGAAAAACGGACAATTAAGAGACATTTCAAAAAAGAATTCAATAGTAATAAAACATTTTCCGTGCTACGCGTCTACTTCTAGAGATATAGACTATTTATCCAGTGAGCCGGAACCTACCATAAAAATAAAAAAGATGTACTTACCACCACCTGCCTCTTCATCTCGTTCCTTGGCTTCTCTTTTAACACGAGCCAAGTAAGCGTCGGGTGCTGTTTCTTCATCCGAATCACCAAATTCATCCATAGTTGTCTTGGTGTCTCCTGTAATTAATTCAAAATAAAGATTGGTTTTCTAGGAATACTAATTAGTAGAAATTAAAAATTAGCAATGAAGTTATTCTTTGATAGGAACCAAATACATACACAAAATATAGGAGAAGCAAAAATTCTAATAATCAAATTTTTTTTTCAGTTTTAACATAGATTTCAAATTGATCTGAGCTATAAACTCAGAAACAAAAAAGCCAGTAAGTGGAGGATAATGAGTTAAAAAGATCAAGTTATGTACAATCCAATCTGTTTTGCACCCCTGGTTTTCCTTTATATTTGTTTCATTTTTTTAATATTTTTCCTTCATATTTTTTCCTTGTTTTCCTTTGATGTTAAAGGACTTTTTACTACATTTTGAAAACAAGTTAAATTTTTGTTTCTGTCTAATTATTTTCGACTTATTTAAGACAATTTTTGTCTAGTCTTCTCTAAAACAGAAACCGTCATCATTTCAAAGACCTGCCAGTACTGCAACAAAGTCCTTGATTCACCATGAAAACTTTGGAATTTTGATAATTACGTGTTTTTTTTCTTTATAAAAGAAACGTTAAAAACTGATGACTTTACAAAAAATACTTGTGTAATTGTTGCTAGATCTATAACTGTTTTGAGCTGCAAATTTATTAGAACTGCTGAAACTACACGAAAGTAAGTAAAAACTCCCCTCAACCACCAGAACGTAATGTTAGGCTTTAGCCTTTCCCCTAAAAACAAACAAGCTTCTGAATATATCCCTGGTTACAGTGAATCATAACCTTTATTGTTTGGAATGTATTTCATTATGGGACGAAGACATTTTTCATTTTAAAGATAAAAGGGACCGAGTCTCTCATTAGTTTACTTTTGAAACAGGTCTTATCTAAAGACCTGTAAAATTATCTAAAATTTTAAATTATATACAGAAAAGTCTTATCTAAAATTCAAACCTAACCACAAGCGAGTGTTATTACCCCTGCGCTATTAAGTCTTGTAAAATAATATTTGCTGTGCCTTGTTACACGTTTATGTTGTCAAATTTATACAAAGGGGATTATGAAAGAAGGGTAATTCTGATGTTATGTTATTTCACTGTCACTAGAAGAGCATATTATGCTGTAAAACCAAAAGTAATTGAACATTGGGAAGTGGTTGAAAAATGGCTCACAGATTAAAAAAAAATTATGTGACAAAAATACAAAAAAAACAAGTCAGTGAGTTGAGGAAAACACGTACAAAATAGCAAAAGATATGAACTGCTTAAAATTATTGTTTTTCTTTGTAAAAATTATTGTGTTGCGAGAGCAACACTTTGGTTTGTCGTGGTTTTTTTTTTTGTTCCTAGCACCCCGATTTCAGCTTATTCCTAGAAAGTGGTAAGGGTCTAACCTCTGCGGTTTTTATGGAAAGTGTGGACCTTAGGCCGGATTGATGAATATGACTTTACATTTTGGAAAGCTTCGTAGAACTCTTGCCTGGGGCCAAAAAGGATGGTTTTTGCTTGTCCTTGAGCCAGAGCCTATAGTGTGTGAAGTGAAGAGGAGTTGTATAGCCTATGTCAGAGAGGACTATCTGAAGTTATGCAGCCAAGCTTTCGTTTCATCAAACCATGTTTCTGCTTTCGAGTGGAAAGCTCCGTTCTAGCAGGCAAGCAGGCAGGCACCAGTTTCAAATTGAAGATGGACTAAAATCTATAAGTGTTAAATATATACGACAGTTACCCTGCCCCACAGCCAATATATCTTCTTTGAGTGATAAATAGAAAAATTTAGAGAAGCAAAAAAGCGGCATTTTCCCACGGGTCCGAAAGTACTGCCATCTATTGTTTCTACCCATTTCTCTTCGTGATTTCAGCTGAGTTTATCATTCGGTTTTTCGCACTTGGGATTGCGGTAGAGAAATGGTATCAGATGTGCCTCTTAAGCTTTAAAAGTTCTCTCATTGCTAAAGAAGTTAGAGTTTATCCTTTGCTCCTTTCTAAGTGATGACGTTAGAAAGTTGGCCTACGGCAAAAAAGTCAACTTTTGAACTAAGACAGATAGACTTTTTTTTCGACGGCAGTCGATAGCTTTTGATGAGCTGATCAAAGTATATGTCATACATTTTTTTGTACAAAAATTCCTTCATGAGATATACCAGTTTGAAAGTTTAAAGGGGTTGACAACTTCAGTAGTAAGGTACACACTGAAACCAAAAATAGGCCGATACCAATTGTGAGACATAGGGGAGTTGTAAGCAACAGTCGGCTGTTAGCTCATAACCATCCTCGGCAATGAGGGGTTCGCAACTCTTACTAGTTGGTGTACCTATTTTTTGTTTCCGTTGTATTTGATGGTAAGACCAATTTGGTTCCAGTGGAAAGACATGTAGGGGACTTCTAAGTAATAATCGGCTGTAAGGCTACAATCATCTTTAGCAATGAGGAGTTTGCAACTTTTGCGAGTTGGTGTACCTAGTATGTATTTTAGCATCCTTACAGATTAACAACTTCAGCGTTTAGTCGCAGCGAGGAAACAAAACCAAAGTGTTGCTCTCGCAACACTTTACTCGGCGAAGCCGAGCAAAGGTTGCCGCAACACCTCACGTTGCCCATGCAACGTAGATCTAGTTACAATTAAGATAGGTAGATCTGGAGATACGGCACAAGGATATCGTTTCCATTCTTAACATATGGGAAAATCAAACCTAAGTATAAATTTTTCACAGAGGAGTATATTTTCCATTAAACCTTGAATCCTAAGGGGCAATGGACAATCCTATTGACAAAGAAAGCAGAATGGAAATTGAATAACAGTCAGACCATATCTTCCAACATAGGGGAGAGAGAACCCAATATTCCAATTTCTTCTTTCATTTGGGGACGTTTTGCTTCAGTTTTCCTGCCAAATGATCAACACAGTAATAAACGCTCACCTCCACTGCGATCTATTCAGAGCATCACTCTTTAATCCCTTCCATAAGGTTCCCTTCCTTCATGTTTTTTCTTATAAACCCTTCACATTCCATTTGGGGAGGTTTTGCTTCAGGTTTCACCCGAGCAAAACATTTTTTTTTGGTCCTATATTATCATTTGATAACACGTTTCTTCTTATTTAAAAACCCATTATCCACAAAGCATAAAAAGGACAAAGGAAAAAATAAAAACAAGCGTTAGCAGTTTTCATCCTGTAATCTCTATATCTGCTATCAAATATCTATTGATCAGCCTTGAGTTGCGTATCCACAGTGGTCCGTGGAGCAAATGTTCGGCGAAACAGAAAAAGGTGAAACGGATTTTACTTTATCTATTTAAGGAATCGGTCCAAACTCACTTTTAAATGTAACGGGGTCATGTTAAAAATTTGTATGTAGAGAAATAACTCACCTTTTCCATCATTTTTGATACTATATTTTTGAAGTGAATGAATTCACTTCCTAGTTTTATTTTTTTGCTAAATTACATGTGTGCATATTCCAGTTTGAAAACTGATATAATAATTCATGAAAAAAAACAGTAATCTGAATACAGAATTAGTTTCCCCGAGGGTCAAGCAGCATAAGCCCCACTGATAAACCTACAAGTACTAGTGGAACCTACTAGTATGTACAACAGCGTCATTTTAGAAATTTTTATGCAGAAAAATGACTCACCTTTTCCAGTATTTTTTATCCTATATTTTTTGGAATGAACGAAGTCATACAATTTTCCATATTCGCCCTTATCAATAGAGCTGAAGGTGTGCATGAGACCACTCTTCGTTTCAATCTCAAAATCAAAAGAGCGAGTACTCCCACCTGAACGAGCAAAATTGACGGACGTTATTTCATCATACCGAATATGAAGTGGTGGCTTGTGTACATAAATAAAACCTCTTTCCAAGGGATAAAGATAGCCAGCGGCTGCTTTATATGAACAGGCAATAGCAGGCGTATCTGAGGTTCTGAAATTTAAAAAATGTATTAATTAACTAAAAGCTATAGTCTAATTTTACGTTAAAAATCTTTCAAATATAAAAAAAAATCAATTAAAAGTGACTGCAAAATATTAAATAATTTGAACGATTCCAGCAGGTAGGTAGAGAAATTTTTTCTAGGGAAACAGGGGCGGAGGAGTTTAGACACCAAAAACGGGAAACTATTTCACAGGGAGGTGCAGAGACTCAAAGGTCCTAAATATGTAACTTGGGCAATTTCTTGGGCAAATGTTGAGTCCTAGTAATATCGTTTTCTAGTAAATTATTTACTTTTTGATATTTGTGTTTCATTACTAATTAAAGCTAGATTCGCTACAAAAAAAGCTCGTGAATACCTATCTACTGAACTATTGATAAATTTGTCAAGTGTATTAACATATCAAGTTATTTCGATGGACAAAACAATTTTAGCTACTAAAGGACTGAAGAGACTAATTTTACTTACTTAAACTGTTCAATAGAGCGAATCGACTCAGTTATATTATACTTATGGTTTAATCAGTGTTTTCAGATATTTTTTTTAGTGCAAGTACGATCCCATGATTCTCTACCTTCAGCCAGGACATAAATACGTATACGTGGTTGGACGTATACGTATACATGGTATACATATACGTGGTTGGACGTATTTTTTAGTGCATGTACGATCCCATGGTTCTCTGCCTTCAGCCAGGACAGATATACGTGGTTGGAGGCAAATCATTCAACGCTTCTCGTGTTTTTCCCCAGGTCTCTCCACGCACCTATTTGGAGCTTGTTCGACCCTGTCTGAGTTTACAGTCACTATTGCTGATCACCGTTCCAAACCAAATAATCAGCAACACCAGGATTCAAATCCCTGCCCAAACAGACATAGGACTGCAACTCTTGCGCGCTAACCACTCTACTACTACGGCTTTCATACAACTTACCCCGGGACTTTATCGTAAGCCGATTATGTGGTTTAGCACATACTATTGTTGCACCATCAGGTCCATCTTTTTGTTATTTTTTTTTCCTAGAAAATCAGGTTCCACGGGATACAACAGATAAACCATGAAGTGGATACTTCCACCCCTGATAAACAAGATTTACTCCAGTTATACTGTAAATGTAAAAAAATATGATCTCCGCCCCAAAAACCACTCCGAAAGCATTGCGTGGAAGGCTGTATACAGGGGGGTTTACGGGTTTGAGTGCCCCTTCCAATAATACCAACCCGTGAAAACATAACAAAAATGCATATAAACAAATTCTGATGCACTTTTAAAGCCCCCCCCCCAAAAAAAAAACAAAAAAAAACATTGCCCAACCCGAAAAAAAAATCCAGGATACGCCCATATTAGCAAGGTGTATATTTTAGGGGAAAACACTCTAAGGTATAAATACTGACTATGGCATTCCACATTGTTCTCCCTCAATAATATTGCCGGAGCAGAAAAAAAGGCAGTTCACACAACTGCCAAGAAGGAGGGATGTCAAAATGTCTCTCTGTTTTCTATTGCTCAAATAAATCCATTGACTAAACCAACAAATTTCTTGATAGTTGCTCAATTGGCGCAGAAAGATCATTTCTTCCGCATGGTGTGCAAAAGCAAAGGATGGCTCCCTCCCCTCCGATTGCCCTTCCTGGATGAGGGGTTACGAAACGTAGATCAACATCGCCGGTATGGACCTTGAGGGTCCAAACATACATTAGGTTCAATTAGAATTTACTTTACCCACACACACACAAAAAAAATCTAATCCTTCAAATTTAAAATGATTCTAGTTTAAATTTACTAGCTTTTCTAATGATACATACTACTACTGAAAGAGCAAATGTGTGACTTAGAAGGCATTCCATATTATGTTAACTCATCAAAGCTAAACAAAAAAAATCCACGTTTAATTCCGACACTCTTTAGAAAACATATGATGCTAAAATACTCTCTGGTTTCCACAACTCAAATTAATATGTATAATCACCCTGAAAAAGTAACTGGTAAAACCGTACAAAGCATTATATAAAAAAAAAATCTAATGCTTATCCCTTCAGGAAAAAGAGACTTCTAAGGGTTACTACATCTCAAATTAATGCATACAATTACCCTTTAAAATTTCCTGGCACAGTAATTTTCCTTCCTACGAGGCCCTTCATCACCTTAGAAATTACTTCATAAATGGGTCCAGTGAACTCCTTGTCTTTCCTCCCTTCGAATTTTTCTGCCATTTCTTCATCGGTAAGTGGTAGCTCAGTAGTTATCTCTTCATCCATTGGAAATAAAAAGACGACGTGATGATACCTAAAAATAACCCGATAATAAGTGAATAAAGACAATAATAAAATAAGGCAATAAGTAAATAAGACAAAAAGTAAATAAAATAAAAAAGTAAAAATAAACAAAATAAGTAAACAAGACGACATGACAACAAGTGAACAAAGACAATAAAACCAGACAATAAGTAAATAAAAAAGGCCTCCGAATAAAAACAATTACAATAGTCAAACAAGCAAATCGCTGTCTGCTCTAACTGCCATCGCTACAAGGTCTAAGTTCTCCTTTATTTATCGAGGAAAAAAAATTATAGCATAGTTATGACAATTAATGACACAAAAAGGTTTGAAGGATTTGGAAATAAAGTTAAGGAAAAAATGTATTCTAATTACAAGTTATTATTTGTCTTTTTTTTTATAAATTTACGGACTAGTAATAATATGATAATTAATGATATAAAATGGTTTGAGAAATCTAAAAATAAGTCAAGGAAAAATGTATACTATTAATGAGTCCTAAGCTATTATTCGTCATTCTTTTTTATTCTTCTTCTTTTGTTGTTTGAGGTATGTGAAACAATATAGTGGATTATTTGGATAGTTTTTTCTTCCTTTTTTGGTCGTTTCGGTGACTCACATTAGCAAATCTTTTTTATACATATATATATTTTTTTATATTATCAGTATTTCTTGTTATTTAATTTGTGCTCATAAAAAAGTGTTTTTGGGCTACCATTTGGGTACACCCTATCAGAATAATAGAAATTTCAATAACCAATATTTTTCCAGTAGTTCAGCAGTTATTAAGCCCTTCATTCAAATGTGCCCATACAGTGTGTCAATTACTTATTTCAAATGCCTACTTTAATATAAATCAAGTCAAAGAACTTCAATACGGGGATCAATTCAACCTTTTCTACAAATAAAACACGAGTTAAACTTTTACCGGTATGACAAGAAACCGATTTAGAGAAAAAAAATATAAAGAAAGAGAGGAATAGGGAAAGATATAGAGGGAAGAAAGAAGTAGACAGAGGGGAGAGAGAGGGAGATAGAGGGGAGAGAAAGCGAGGAAGAGTGTGGGGGAAAGAGAAAGAGGGAGATAGAAGCCGAGAGAGAAAGAGAGAGGGAGGAGAGGGGAGGGAGAGGGAGGGAAACAGAAGGCAATAGAAAGAGAGAGAAACAAGAGTGTCATAGAGAGTGGATGAGTGTGAGAGAGAAAGTTAAGAGGAGATAGAGAGAGGGAGAGAGAATGAAGACTCCTTGAAACTGTACCTGGTGTTACCCTGTTTGATGGGTGGATCCAGACTGATAACTAAGAACATTTGTCGTCCATCTTTATGAGGAAGAAGAAATAGACGAACAACTGTTGACACAGGAATTTTATAGTCAAACGTCTTACCATGGAGCTGAATGAAACTATTGTATAATTTTATATCGTATCGACCACTGAAAAACAAATGCAGAAGATTAATTCCTATTCTCATAATAATATAGCTTAAACTACAGAATATATAAACACTAGATAATCTTATATAGACATCTCTCAGACGAAGAGACAACTACAGAATATTAAAAAAAATTCTTATTTTTGCGCATATTAAAATACTGTATATTTAAGCTGTGCGAATAATACGGTTCAATCCCGCTTTCTTGGGCTATAATGAGAGAAAGGTTGAGATGGCTAGGGCAAGCTCAACGGATAAAGGATAAGATTGCTAAAGATCGTCCTTTTCAGCCAACCATCTAAGTCCAAATCAAGAGCAGTTCGTCCCCGAGTTTTAAGGTTGTTGTATTTCTCTATAATACATCCATACATTCTATACTGCTCTTGGGTATGATTAGGGACATTTCCGTCGCTAGTAAATCCAATTCGAGCTCTCCAAAATAATGCGATCCATTTACTCTGCAATAAATCTTATAGTGATTCTGTGAAATTGGAGTATGGAAGACAAAAAACAGCTGCTGGGTTACAGGATTTTTATCGCCAGTTATTGGGTTTAGTTTATGTCAAATTGTACTCAAAATTCTAAATATATCAACGCCAATGCAGGTTTTCCAATTAAAACATAGTAAACCTTGTTTCAATTGGGAGAGGAGGGGGCATTTGACCCCTCCAGAGATTTTCTTTAGATTTTTTATTTTTTAAATCCTTTTTAAAACTTTAAGAGAATTTCTAATCACAATAAGAAAACACATCGATAAAAGAAGCTTTAATATTTAGTTAGACTCACATACAAAATCTGCCTTAATTAACCCCGTGAAATACTTATAAGGAAATATTTGTTCTAGCTCTATTCTTGCTATGAAATAAAAACCAAAAATGCAATTCATACAGGTTTAAAAACCCTTATCTAAATTTCTAGTGGTTTCCTTTATTATGACATGCCCTCAATCAAGAGGATGCTCGTAGTGGCAAGAGCATATCCAGGATTTTTTTTCGGGAGGAAGGGGTTACAAAAACAACTTTAAAAATGCATCAAGAGTTTGTTTATATTAACTTTTGTTACTTTTTTACGAGTCGGAAAAACAATTCGGGGGGGGGGAGGCAAACGCCTTAACCCCCCTCGCTGGATACAGCCTTGCGTACCCGCTAGTTACCTGAGATCGTGGACATAGGTTTTTAACTTTGGTGCTCAGGAAAATCTATAAAGTAATTTGGATAACATGATAGTGTCCATAAATAGATACATTCCATAGCGTCCATAAAGGAAATGGTTCTTCTATGTTTAAACTTTTCTTTTATACGATGAATTCATAGGGTTGATGGAGAAAATTTCATCGATGTTACCTCCGTTTTGGAAAGTGTATCCCTTTTTTCTAAGATTATAAAAAATTTCCTACCTCTATACGAGAATTTGATGAATTTCACACATTTGCAATCATAGACGGATATGAGCTATTGTCATTATAATTCTGTTTTGTTCTTATCCTTGGCAGTTTCGCTCTTTACTGATGGTTCAGTACTGTTTAAAAGATGTATAGGGCGGGTTTTATTAGAAACTAGCTTACCTGTCGCGCTTTGTAAGGATCTCATAAGAAAGGAAATTCAAGGACACAAAAACTACAACTGTGACTACGTAACATAAAATGATGTTGCTTCGGCTACGTGAAATGTTACATCATCCTTTGACTCGTTTCGTCGACAAAAACCGTTTTGGCTGAAACACTCCTGTTTTATTTCTTCTCCATCAATTAGACGATCTTGTGTTCGGGATCCAGAGCATCACCGCCCCCCTTTCTCCCCCAACAATTCCCCCGGGAAATGTTCCTCATACACACCTTACGCGTTGGACGTTTTTGAATAATTAATATCAAGGAAACGTGAATTATGTGAACGGAAACAACCGTCGCGATTGTGTTTTCAGTAGTCTCATTAAGAAAAACCTTGGGGGATGATTTTTATATCTAAAACCTCCGCAAGAGTTTACTTAACCACTTTTTATGATTGGATGAACAATTCAATAATGCATACAGGACACAAAGACATACAATCGTTACTATTGATAAAGACGAGGAGTAGTAAATTAGTGAAGGTTTCACATCTTTCTCGGCTGCTGATGTTGTGATGACGCATTTTTTATGACAACTATGTAAGAGTATACCCTAATTATAGTACATTCCTGTAATGGCGTCAATAAAGTAACTAGTTTTTTTCCTTTTCTGGATTCTTCATTTACTAAAATAATTTGATACACTTTAGCATTAAATTTCTTTTTCTTTTCCTCTTTTCTCTCTCTTTCATTATCAATTTTTTTTACCAAGACTTTGACAAAATTCTTGGCAAACATTTTCTAATACTGACGTGACTTATGAGGAGAACTGAGGGCGTTCCCGTCAATTTATGGTGGGGATCATTATCCCCTGGAAACGGTCTTGGGTGGGGATACATAATGAAGTAACTTACCGAGGAGTGAGACAAGCAATTTCTCGAAATATAGCAATTGCATCTCCAGTGGCACTTATAACACTGGCTTTGCTCGTCACCTGATCAGCGAATTTCTCCACTTTATCTACCCCGTCGTCAACAGATGGAATATAAAAGCGCATCTCAATTAACGAGACTGCCGTTTCATCATTCTGAAACATAAACCATATATATTGTCTCTATGGAACCACAGACAACATACAAGATACAGAAATGAAGCAAAATCTAATTCAACAAACTACTCTGGCATCTCCCAACTCACAGGATAACTAATATGGTTGTATTTCATAGTTGTATTCTATTTATATAGTTGTATGCATTATTAGTATATAGTTGTATTAGTTTATAGTTAGTCATAGTTGTATGTACTTCATGGTTGTATTGGTATGTTGTAGGAGCTTGTATGTATAGTTGTTGTATGTAGGTATCTAAGACCTACTTTTGTAGGTATGTTGTAGGTTTAGACTAGTGCACCATTCCAAAAAATCAATCAAACAGTTCGTGGTAATGAACTGTAGTAAGGAGCGACCCGGCTCAATGGTAACCAAAACTCTTTAAAAAATGGAATTCTGATTCCAATAGCTACATCAAACGAATCGCATTTTAATGCTGATTTTAAATATATAAGTTTCATTAAGTTTAGTCTTACCTATCAAAAGTTATGAGTCTGAGAAATTTTGCCTTATTTTAGAAACTAGGGGGAAACACCCCCCTAAAAGTCATAGAATCTTAACGAAAATCACACCATCAGATTCAGCGTATCAGAGAACCCTATTGTAGAAGTTTCAAGCTCCTATCTACAAAAATGTGGCATTTTGTATTTTTTTTTCCAGAAGGCAGATCACGGATGCGTGTTTATTTGTTTTTTTTTTTTTTCCCAGGGGTAATCGTATCGACCCAGTGGTCCTAGAATGTTGCGAGAGGGCTCATTCTAACGGAAATGAAAAGTTCTAATGCCTTTTTTAAGTTACCAAAAAATTGGAGGGCACCTAGGCCCCTCCCACGCTAATTATTTTCCCAAAGTCACTGGATCAAAATTCTGAGATAGCCACGACTTACTCCCCCACAGTCCTCGTGGGAGGGGCTACAAGTTACAAACGTTGACCAGTGCTTACATATAGTTATGGTTATTGAGAAGTGTACAGACGTTTTCAGGGGGATTTTTTGGTTGGGGGGAGGGGTTGAGAAGAGGGGGATATGTTGGGGGAACTTTCCATCGAGGAATTTGTCATGAGAGAAGATAATTTCCATGAAGGGAGCGCAGGATTTTCTAGCATTATTAAAAAAAAACAATTAAAAAATAATTATGAAAAAGTTATAAATATAAAGCTAAACATATTAATCTAGTAAGGCAAAACAAGTCAACTTGTCATAGAAAAGTCGTTACCTTACACAGCATAGCTTGTAGCTGTCTTAACTCAAAAGGTAATGTTATATGTTTGAGAAGTTTGGTCTACATCTCATAGCCTTAAACAAACAATTCAGAGCAGTTGATACAATTCTTTTCCACTATCTCTTTCTGCGTACGAAGTTTTATTTTTTCTCAAAATATGCTAAATCCTCATTTTTCACTAACAGAAATAAATAGAAATTGGGGTTTTTAAAGTTCAGACTTGTTTTGCTGTATCTAAATCCCAACAATCAATTGTTGCGTTCTTTCCTAGTTTCTGGCACTGAAATTACAAATGATATTCTTTTGAAGAAAGTTAGGTACGTAAACAGGGAAAGAGGCGTTGGGCCCTGCTCCCCCTCCTCCTGAAAAAAATTGAGACTTTCCTAATATTTTCCATGTAAACCGCCATATTTTTTTAATTCAGGGTCCCACTCAAAGTAAATGCCCGCGCATGTGGATATGGTCCTTTTTTTCTCATCTTGTCTTTTTGTTTTGTTTCAAAATTTAATATTTACGAAAACCTTGAAGAGCTTTAAACACACACAAACAAGAAATACATAAAAAAAACTGCAAGATCTTGTAACTTTCTGAATGAAAATAGCACAATTGCACCCCAAATTTAGTTGGCAATGGAGATATTTATAGCAGAAAAAAAATGTCTTAACTATGAAATAAATAAAAAGTGCAAGATCTTGTAACTTTCGGAATAAAAATAGCACAATTGCAACCAAAATTTAGTTGGCGATGGATGTGTTTATAGTAAAAAAAATTGTCTTTTTTAACTATTAAATAAATGAAAAGTGCAAGGTCTTGTAACTTTCTGAATAAAAATAGCCCAAATGAACCCAAAATTTAGTTGGCGATGGAGGTGCTTATAGTAGTAATAATAATAAAAAATAAAAAAGTCTTTAACTATTAAAATAAATGAAAAGTGCAAGATCTTGTAACTTTCGGAATAAAAATAGCACAATTGCACCCAAAATTTAGTTGGCAATGGAGGTGTTTATAGTAAAAAAAAAAATTTCTCTTTTAACTATTAAGCAAATGAAAAGTGCAAGATCTTGTAACTTTCTAAATAAAAAAAGCACTATTGCACCCAAAATTTAATTGGCGATGAAGGTGTTGATAGTAATAAAAATTTTGTCTTTTTTAACTATTAAATAGATTAAAAGTGCAAGATCTTGTAACTTTCTGAATAAAAATAGCGCTATTGCACCCAAAATTTAATTGGCGATGAAGGTGTTTATAGTAATAACAAATTTTGTCTTTTTTAACTATTAAATAGATTAAAAGTGTAAGATCTTGTAACTTTCGGAATAAAAATAGCACAATTGCACCCAAAAATTTAGTTGGCGACGGAGGTGTTTATGGTAAACAATTTTTTTTTCTTTTTTAACTATTAAATAAATGAAAAGTGCAAGATCCTGTGACTTTTTGAATAAAAATGGGTAATATAGTTGCACCCAAGTTTAGTTGGAGGCGGGGGTATTTGTAAAAAAAAACATTTCAGCTTTATTAACCATAAATAACATAAAACTTCACAATCCAGGCGAAAGAAGGCCACACTTGAAACTGGTTGAGCCAAAACTTTACTTTTGAGCTTTTTTACTTTTTTTTTTTTTACTAATTTCACCTCTGACCATTGTTTCATTTCAGGAATAAAATATACCACAAAACTTCATGAAATTCGAAATAAATATAAAGATAAAATGAATAAAATAAAACATAAATAAACAAATATAATACAAAATACAAAGAAATGAAGTGCAGGAAAAACACCGTAAGCCTCTGAATAAAAATAACTAACAGGATTGTACCCGAGATTGTGTTGAGCCTGAAATACTTCAGGTGTAAGTGTTGCTATAATTCTCGTAATATGGAGGGGTAAAGGGTAAAACCGGCGTTGAGCCAAATAAAAATATTATACCCAATGAAACCCGAGAGTCACTTCAATCTTTTTCCATAAATACGTTCTAACATCTATTAGCAGCTTTTCAGAGTTAGAACGCAGGTGAAGTGACTAGTCCTGCTTTTAACTATTATTATTTTTTCCTTAATGTTTGATTTCAATGGATGTAGTAACTGGCTAGTGCCTATTATACCGGAAAAATACCAGTGAGTCACGGGAAAACGAGATCTTTGATATTTTCTCCCGCCTAAGGCAAGGGGATTAAACCTGGAACGAGCTGATAAAATAATAATGACAATATAATAATAAAAATAATAAAATAATAATAACGATAAAACAATATAAATAATCAACGAACCTGATGAAATTCGAGCGCTACTTCATTCTTTCCTGGAACACACTGTGAAACATCGAATAGGGGTATCTCAAAAGATGGAACATTATTCACTTCAAAACTTAACGTTTTGCCTTCAAATTTAGTATTACCCCAATTCCAACCTTTAACTGACAATTCGCGTTCTAACATATCCTTCTTGAAGTGCTTCGAAAAAAATTTCGCTATTTTTTCCTGGTCCTAAAAAAAGAAACTTTATATTAAAAATTCCTCACCCTTTTTAACGAAGAAAAAAAGAAAATAATACGGCACTGAACTTTGAAGTCCCTACCGGCGGTGCTGGTTTCTGTTTTAAACCCCTCCAGTCAGGAAGTGCAATGGGGGAGGGGCAGCTATCCTGTGCTTACGCGCACCCTTTCTGTTTAACTTACCCAGATTTCTGCAGGTACCCATTCGGAGCTGGGTTGACTCAGGCTGAGCTTTCAGTCATGCCACAGTCCCGTGTTCCTATGTCATTCTTATCGACAATTTAAAAAAAAAACGACCAGCTAACTGACCACCTCCTATGCCTAGAAAGATCTTTCAACCTCTTTTTTGTGCTTTTATTTAATGTAATTAATCCTTAATTTAATGCTTAATTGGTGTTGTAATTTAATGAATTAATATAAGTGTGATTACCTGTTATTAGTGCTATTATTTAATGCTTAATTAGTGCTGTAATTTAATGAATTAATGTAAGCCCATTTGGAGCTGGATTTACTCAAGCTGAGCTTTCAGTCATGCCACTGTCCCCTGTTCCAAACCATATAACCAGCAACACAAGGACTCAAGCCCCGGTCCTGTAACTACCATCTAGTTTCTCGTAAAAAAAAGGTGGCAATTCTATGCTGTAATATAACAACACATTAAACTGCTAAGTTTGGGTTTCGCAATGTGAAATAAGCGCATTCAACAACGAATAACTTTCAAAATATTAGCACCTTTTCTGTTTCCACATTTGTTAATCAAGCCAAATATAGATGGCGATCAAGTCAGATATTTTTAGATACATTTTTTTTTGTTTTAATATTTTTAATAATATTTTAGTATAATATAGAAATTTCAATTTTTACTCTATGATGACAAATTCATTTGCCTTTAGTCTTTTTTAGACTAAAAAAAAGCAAGAAATTTCGAACAGTACTTCCCCAAACCCAGTAACTTTATCAGGACCCTTCCTCTTTTTAAGAAGACTCATTTAAATCTGTAATTTTCAATTCATTCATCAGCCATTGCCTTATCTTCTTCTTTTCAAGGCTTCCCCCCTTTTATAGTTATCTATCACGGTTTATTTTGCTTTCTTATGTTTTACAACCTCATGGTGATATTGCTTTGCATCAGTATTATGGACTAATTTATTTATTTATTTTCTTTATTTCCCTCAAAGAATGAGGAGTATGCTACAATATAATGTAAAGAAAAGACAAATGTTAACACTTACAATCAAAACCAATCAAATATTAATCAAACATTAAAAAAAAAAAAAAAAAAAAAAAAAAAAAAAAAAAAAAAAAAAAAAAAAAAAAAAAAAAAAAAACACTTGCTAAATAGTTTAGCCTATAAATCATCAAGAACCAGAACTGTTACTAAAAAACGGAAATAAATTGTGGTCTAAAAGGTTAATTTTCGCCTTATCTTCAAATTTTTTATATTTTTTCTTTATACAGACTACATGATCCTTCACTTTAAGCTTTAAAACAATCTCAGTGTTACTAAAAGAAAGGGGGAAACCAAGTAAAAATTTAAAATAAGAAACTTTAATGGGCGAAAGATTCAGAAGGTCTGAAATTACGGAAGAGGAGGGACGGGAACAATACGTGAGGCAGAGCAACAGCGCTATAAAGACCCCGAAAACGAATTAAAAGACCAAATGCCTTGCGTAGTTTCATCTGAACATGCTGAACCAGGACTGGTTTAAAATATCTCTTTTCGAAGCAGCATAAGATAATCCCAAATAAGTGACTATTGGCGACGACTGAAAAATAACACCATTGCCGCAATCGAGAGTCGCCCTGATATTATCCTCTAAACAATTTACAACAAAAAATTGACAATGAGGCTGCTCGTTTGAGACGAGCGGTTCTACTACTACTGACGATTCACTACAGCACCAATCCACCTGTTGTCAACACAGCTGCGTACGCTCCTCCTCTACCCCGATCTATTCAAAGCCTTCCTCTTTAAACCCTCCCAAAAAGTCCCAACTTCTCTTAAATCCTTCTTCACGACCTCTTCCCATACTATTAATGCCCCAAAATGGTTAGTTTTTCGTTTGATCTAAGATAGTTGGCCAAAAACAAAAATGAACTTTGAAATCTGTCATCCTTTGTCCACAGAACATGTCCTAGCCATCTCAAACATTCTCTCCTTATAGCCCTAAAACGTGTGATTGAGCTACACTTTTCGAACAACCTACTGTTTGAGATAATGTCAGACATACAATGAGATAATGTCACTACCCCATAAACAATTCATCTGGAAGACATTAAACAAATCCTCTTCTTTCTTCTGAAGTATCCGCGATTCAGAACGATACTTGGCCACTAGCATTACTGCAGCTTCTGATATTCTAATCTTGGTTTGCTAACTCATCTTCCTATTCTTGTGAATTTTTTCCAACTGTGAAAAAACACCCTGTGTCATGGCTATTGTACTTTTTACATCTTCACTACATCCACCATTTCAACTAATAATACCAGCCAGGTACGTGAAGCTGTCACTTGATAGATCTTCTCGTTAACCATCATCATCTTTTAATCTTTATTTATTCCTACCCTGAGCTCTAAAAACTTCGACAACTTCATTCATTTTGCTAAGGCATCATTAAATAAATGTTTCTTGTTGAACACTAATCAACATGACGTAGAAGAAAAGGAGGGTAATTTCAAAACTGGTGATCGCTCGTCAAGCGAAACCTGGAGCCTGCAGGAGGATTCTATATATTTGGCCACAAGTAGAACAAGCAATGGCTTAAGGCCATCATGGGGGACCCTTATTCAGAAGCTTCCTTTGGATGCCAGGTAAGGCGAGAATACCTGGTCCCGAAACAACTAAAAGTAAGCAAGTTACTGTAGCTAATCAATTATTGATTTATCTATTGTGGGGGTTTTGTTGATATGATGCCCCCGGAGGAAAAGTATAATATATGATATTTGTTCATATTTATTGTTTAGTGTAGTGGTGTTGGTGGCCAAATGTTCTTTTCGTTTTAAGGATTTTGTTTTTTCTACCTCCCCCACAGACAAGTTTTGCTTTTTAGGGGAAGTAGCAATATTTTTTTGTGTATGTTTGTCAACCTTGTCGTTATCCCAAAATCACCTCTTCACCTTCGCTACACAGGGTCATGTTGCTTTCAGGTAACAGCCGCTTTGTTTCACTGTTAACTTTTGCATTCTAACTTTGTACATCAATTGGAGTCACTGTTGTATCAATAGTAAATAAAAGGGGGAGAACAGAGAAAAAGAACTAATAACATTTAATAGCAAAATATATAAACAAATATTTCTTCTCTGTTTATTAATCCTTATTCTTATTGTTAAATTCTGACAGATTATGTAGCCTACTGCAATGCCCTTCATATTAACAAAAAGTTAAGATGAAAGTAAAAAAAACGAATAACACACTCGAAAAGCATCTTATAGCAAACTAATTAAACAAATGTTCTCTTAATTTGTTACCCTTTTTTCTTATTATCATGTTCTGGAAAATTATGTAGCCTACTCGTATTTATTTCATAGTAACGAAAAAGTTAAGAGGAAAGAAGTAAAATAGAGAAAAACACTAATTGTAATATAATCAAAAACAGAGAAAGAGAACGAAAAATATCTAATAGCAAAATAGTTAAGCAAATATTCCTTCTTAGTTCATAGATCTTTATTCTTGTTTATATCCTAGCAAATTATGTAGCCTACTGATATTTATTGAAGGTAGCAAAATAGTAAAGAACAAGTTAAGTTCAGAGGAAAGAAGCAAAATAGAGCCAAAACACTGACCTATCTTTTTCAACTGAGATGGAAAAACTGAAATAATAATAATAATAATTTATTGACACCTTTGTACAATAAATGCATCATAGCGGAGTTGAGAAAAAAGAAAAAAAAAAGAAAAAAAACAATCACGTAACAACACAAAAAGAGAAAAAACATGAACTATAGGTCGAACACTAGTGATATATATTTAGTTCAGAATGCACGCAAGAGGAAAATCAACAATTGTGTCGCAACGCTCTCGGACTTCGGTGGCGAAAATATCAATTTTTTCACATATTTCAAACACTCCATAGCGCCTAGAAATGTAATTATCGTATCCAAATGGGTATACATAGAAAATATTTGCAAAACCGAAAAAATGCTGAACGGACCTGTTTACGCTCACTTTGAGAAAATAATCACCACACTGGTATTAGGAAAAATACATGCGGTGCAAAACGAGTTATATAGCCGATCCAGTGTTCGTTTATCAAATTGGCCTTTTACCCTAGCAAGCAGCCCATAGGATTTTCTCAGTTTCTGCTTCAGCGAATTTATAATAAGTGTTCTAGTAGCTTTAATAGAGCTCCCAAATGGGAGACCAAGATACTTGAGTGAACAAGGTCCTTGGAGGTCATCAGACAGAAGAAGAATATCATCCGCATATGACAAAAGACTTGCATCTACATATGGCGGTAAATGGCGAGTAGCCGAACGAATAGCATTATTAAAAATCACAGGGCTTAGCACTGAACCTTGTTTTACTCCACGACAAACATTAATACGATTACTCACCTGGCCTCCTACTCGCACGCGAATTGAAGCTTTTCGATACCATGTCCACAGAAATGCACAAAAGAAAGGGTCCACACCACTTCTTAGTAGAGATAAAATCCCTTGGGAATGTAGAATCTTATCAAAGGCTTTAGATATGTCAATAGCACAAACGTAAAGATTCCTTTTCGAATGTTTATGACGTTCAAAAATCGCAAGAAAAGCTGCGTGGGCATTTTGGACACCAAGACCTTCACGAAACCCAAACTGTTGATCCCCGTGGTCACACTTACGACTAATTTCTCTATATAATATCTTTTCAAATAGATTTCCTAAAACTGAGCATACTGCAATCGGTCTATATGAATCACAAGATTTTGGATCCTAATTTTTCTTTGGGACACACGTTACTATACCTTCACACAATGCATCTGGTACATATTGTTGAGCAACCAATGCCTGAAACAATATTGCAAGGTGTTCAAATATTTCAGGGGTCCATGAATCAAATGATCAGGTTGAAGCCCATCAGACCCTGGCACTTTTTTACTCTTCAGAAACCGAACCAGAGCCTCAATTCGTGATGGAGTGATTGTAACCAGATTACGAGTGTGGTCAAGTTTTGAAAGATGGTTTTCTAGGATTTCTCGAAACCTAATATCCAATGGTGGGTGATCCTCAGAAAGTAAAGTTCAAGTTCAAGTTCAAGTTCAAGTTCCTTTTATTACCAATATCCATCCATTTATAAACAAAAAATATCCCAAAGGGCTCAATGGCCCGTTATTTGGGAAAAAAAAAACAACAAAACAAAACATAAATAACTATTAATTACATTCATACTTAAAATATATTTAGAGTCTACTCACCAATCCTCACCCGAGTACAACCGGTCTCCGCACCACCTACTTACAAAAAATAAATAAAAAAAAAAAAATATATATACATCGAGGATCCAACACTCACACCACCCAAATCTAAATAAATAAATTCAATCTAAATAATTAAATAAATAAATTAAATCTTGATAACTAAACAATATAAATAACTGATCAATATTATAATTTAAATTATTTTTTTTTGATTAAAAAATTCTTCAACCGTTTCTTGAAGGATCCTATGGTACAGGACCGTCGAATCCCAACAGGAATGGAATTCCAGGCACGTCCGACAGCAACTATCAGACCAAAGTCCGAGCGCACTGCAGGGGTGGATGGCACTAGCACATCATCCTTGTTTCTAGTTTCATAAGGACTGACATTTCGAACAATTTCAAAAAGCCCGGAAAAACTTGATGGAAGGTCTCCACGGAAATACTGAAACGCAATGAAAGAGAGGTGTAATGTATGAATATCTTTAATCTTCAGAAGTTCAACAGAAATATGGGTGGTAGACTGAAGAACTTTTGCTGCTTTCAGTTGGAGATTATGTAAAGGTGTAAGTACAGATGGAAATGTTGACAT
This sequence comes from Artemia franciscana, assembly GCF_032884065.1. NCBI lineage: Eukaryota > Metazoa > Arthropoda > Branchiopoda > Anostraca > Artemiidae > Artemia > Artemia franciscana. The sequence goes on along the minus strand of NC_088868.1, from coordinate 31,589,863 downwards.
CCACACTGACGAGCAGTAGCATAAATAAGGGTAAATAAGAGAGAAATATAATAGACGAAGGATAGAGAAAGGAAAGACTCGCTTCAGCTTTCGAATAATTCCAAGGCCTCGAGAAACCTTTAATCTCATTGACTCAGTATGCCGTTTGAAAGATAGATTTTCATCCAGAAGTATCCCAAGGAATCGAATAAACCGGTCAGCTGGGCGGGATATGGATCCCTTAGATGTTTTAAGCTCTGTCACTGTAGGGCAGCTTTTGCCTATGCGGGAGAATATAAGAAGAAACGATTTTTTTACATTCAAAGCTAACAAATTTGCATCAAACCAACGATATATATTTTCTGCCATCAATTGTAGCTTGAGGATAAGAGATGATTCATCAGGTGCTGCAGCCCCCAGGGTGGTGTCGTCGGCGAATGCAAAGAGTTCTTCATGTTGACCAGGCGTATCCAAGGCTTCAACCACAGCATCTCCTTTCTGGCACAAATGACAACAGAAATCAGATCGTGGGTTGCTAAATAGTCGATAGAGGTCGTTGACATATATGAGGAAAAGGGATGGCCCAAGAACTGAGCCTTGTGGCACTCCATATTCGACTGGAATATGCTCATCAGAAGCTTCAACTGCAATGGATCGGCCAGTTAGGAATGAAGAAAACCAGGACAGAGCTTCTCCACGAACGCCTTGATGCGACAACTTACCAATAAGTATCTCGTGTGTGAGGCTGTCAAAAGCTTTCTTCACATCAAGGAATATTGCCGCAGGTATAAGGCCGAAGTCTAAAGACTGTCGTACAAAATGAAGAAGCATATTACATGCGTGTTCTGTTGAGCACTTCTCCCGAAAACCAAATTGGTGCCGATGAAAAAACTTCTTCGCGTCTAGGAAACTCAGCAAACGCTTTAGCATAGCCTTTTCAAATATTTTAGAAAAGACGGACAGAAGAGATATAGGCCTATAGTTCTCCGGGTCCTCCTGGTCACCTCCTTTAAATAGTGCTATCACTCGTGCCAACTTGAGACGCTGAGGGAATATTCCGAGCTTGAATGACTGGTTAACTAAGTGGCACAGTGGTGTAATAATTGAGGGAAGAATCTGTTTGATTAATTTGGCCGGAATTTGGTCGAATCCAGATGAAGAATTTTTCAATGACGAAATTATTGTTATCAGTTCCTGCTCCGTAACTGACTCAAGAACCATTGACTTTACACAGGAAGGACCGAGGAACTGCTTCCAAGTTCTAGAACTTGAAGAAGGAACCACACCTAACGCCGTTGTTTTCCCAACCTCAGCAAAAAATTTAGTCATCTGATGTCGTACTTGGTCTTCATCCAAGAAAAGCTGATTCTGAACACTAAGTGATTTAGGGAGCTTTCTAGGTCTTGCCGATGGTTGCGTAACTTCCTTAATTACATCCCAAGTTTTCTTAATATTTTTGCCGCAATCCGCAAACCTTCGGGAAAAATATGTAATTTTAGCTTTTCGAATCAGAGTTTTAAGCATTTTCCGGTATAGTTTAAAAGTCTCTAATTTAGCTTCACTTGGTCTGTTCCTATACTCTTTCCAAAGGTTTTTCCCATGACAATATATTAATTGGATTAGGCTGTGAAGAAGGCGAAGAAATAAATTTAGATACATATTTCAAAAGCTGTTGGGGATTATTACGGATATCATTTGATAGACTAGAAACTTGCCTCGGCTTCCATCGATGGATAGCCTTCCTATATTCAACCTTAGTAGACTTAACAATACGTTAGTAGACTTAAATAAACTCTGATCCCGTAACGAAGATCCTGCAGCAAAATAGAATCTGTGGGAAGTGCGAATACTCCAATCACCTATCCCCAGCAATTTAAGGATTTAAAAAATCCAGCCGGTACTACGGCACTTGGTGTTCGCTATCGCTCCCTTCTGCACAGTCTATCTCAGACAATAAAAGAAAAACGACTTGGCATACCAAAATTGAATCCGAATTAAATGGATTAACTAAACATTCAAGATATAAATAAATATTCTGAACTAGGACAGTAGACAACAGAACATTTAATCCGTATTAAAAGTTCTTTAAATTGTCACTTAATGAAAGTCCAGAGAGGGTTATTCGACCGGTTATGTATTGGTGACGTCACACAGTAAATTATCAAACAGTTCGTGGTAACGAACTGAAGTAAGGAGCGACCCGGCTCAATAGTAACCAAAACTCTAAAAAATGGAATTTTGATACCAATAGCCACATCAAAAAAATTGCATTTTAATGCTGATTTCAAATATATAACTTTCATCAAGATTAGTCTGACCCATCAAAAGTTACGAGCCTGAGAAAATTTGCCTCATCTTAGAAAATAGGGGGAGACACCCCCTAAAAATCATATGATCTTAACGAAAATCACACCATCAGATTCAGCGTATCAGAGAACCTTATTGTAGAAGTTTCAAGCCCCTATCTACAAAAAATGTGGAATGTCGCATTTTTTGCCAGAAGACAAATCACGGATGCGTGTTTATTTGTTTTTTTGTTGTCTTTTTTTCCCCAGGGGTGATCGTATCGACTCAGTGGTCCTAGAATGTCGCGATAGGGCTCATTCTAACGGAAATTAAAAGTTCTAGTGCCCATTTTAAGTGACCCAAAAATTGGAGGGCACCTAGGCCCCCTCCCACGCTCATTTTTGCCCAAAGTCACCGGATCAAAATTCTGAGATAGCCATTTTATTCACTATAGTCGAAAAACCCAATTACTATGTCTTTGGGGACGGCTTACTCCCCCGCAGTCCCCGTGGGAGGGGCTGCAAGTTACTGACCTGTGTTTACATATAGTAATGGTTACTGGGAAGTGTACAGGCGTTTTCAGGGGGATTTTTTTTTGGTTTGGGGGGAGGGTTACCGGGGAGGATTTTTCCAAGGAGGAACTTCTCATGGGGGAAGAGACTTTTAATGGAGGGGGGCGCAGGATTTTCTAGCATTATTTAAAAAACAATGAAAAAAAAAATAGGAAAAGTTTTTTCTACTGAAAGTGAGAAGCAACATTAAAACTTAAAACGAACAGAAAATATTACGCATATCAGGGGTTTACCTCCTCGTAATACCTCGCTCTTTACGCTAAAGTATTTTTAGTAATTTCAACTATTTATTCACGGCCTTTGTGATTCAGGGGTCATTCTTAAGGAATTGGGACAAAATTTAAGCTTTAATGTAAAGAGCGAGATATCGACGAGGGGTGAGCCCTCTCATATATTCAATAAAAACATACGAATATAGAAGTTCGCTACGTAATTTAATTCGTAAGTTACGTATATTTTTTACTTATGAAAACGTTCGTAAAAAATTATAAGTTGTAGTTACCTTTTTAAGTAATCAAAAAATTGGAGGGCAACTAGGCCTCCTCCCTCGCTCCTTTTTTATCAAAATCTTCCGATTAAAACCATGAAAAAGCCATTTAGTCCGAAAAAATTAATATACACATTTCGCTTTAATTAATTACGTGCGAAGAGCCAAGATCAAACCATTAATTACGTGCAAACGTCCAGAAATTAAACAAAAAAAACAAGTTTTTTTTAAATGAAAGCAAGGAGCGATTTTAAAACTTAAAACGAACAGAAATTACTCCGTATTTGAAAAGGGCTTTTCCTCCTCAACGCCCCGCTCTTTACGCTAAAGTTTTTTACTGTTTTAAAATGTAGAGTTAAGAAAAAGAGTCAAACTTTAGCGTAAAGAGCGGGGCGTTGAGGAGGAAAAGCCCCTTTCAAATACGGAGTAATTTCTGTTCGTTTTAAGTTTTAATGTCGCTCCTTACTTTCATTTAAAAAAACTTGTTTTGTTTGATATAGATCAGGACCTATAATCCTTTGTCGAAGATAATGAAATCTGACACACCAGGATTAAATCCACTTAAAAAGCTTACTGTTTTGTTAATGGAATATCCAATTTAGTAAAGGTGTTTTCACTTTGAACTCTGAATCAATACTGAATACCTCATTTGCTAACTAGTTGAAGTATAACTCGTAGAGTTTGAGGGTCAGAGTTATCAGCCACAGAGAATACACTTTCTATTATTGAGCACCCAAGATTCGTATTTAATGGGATATTTACATTTGGGCTACAAAAACTTACTGTATCTTTGAAACCAGCATATCGATGGAGCTGTCCATTTTTTGTAAATATTCTGATTCCCCATCCCCCTCCAAGTCTCTGCCAGTTCACAACTTCAATATCCCCTCCATTGACTTGTTCCACTCGACCAGTCTTAATGTTCTTGAAAACAATGCTTTGATCTGTCATTTTTAACCGACCAGGTACCTAAAATCAATAAAAATATAATTTATAATCATTGCACATAGATAAAAGTATACAATACAAATAAGTTTGGAGAGCAAATCTATTTTACGGCAGTATTGTGGGGTAATGGTACTATCAATGCAAAAAGCTTGATACCTATGCTTGTAGATGTATACAGATCTAGCCATGAGAATGGAGAGGGCAATCTTAAGAGAGAATCATTATATAAAGACACATCTGTCTCAAATATAACAAGGATCCTCCTCTTTGGCCTAAATTTAACATAAATTTTAGAAGTAGGCTACCAAAGCGTATTGCTGTATCTTTTCTCCTTCTTCTATTATTGGTTTCCAGTCAGCAGCTCTTTTATCTATAAAAGTATTTTTTGAATTAGACATATTTAATCGTTTAACCTTATAAAACCTCTTTTTTTAGATTTTAAATAGAAAAATATAGTATCCCACCCAAAGCATGATAAATAGACATGAAATGAGCAAAATTTTCATTTTTGAATGTTAACATCCTATGTTTTAGGAGGGAATAAGATGAAACAGCCCAGGGGAGTGGAGGAGGGAGTGCGACATAAAACTTTTGAAGGTTTGCTCCTCTGTAATGCCATATATGAATGAATGAATGAACTTTATTGCCCGTAAAAGTATAAAAAACACAAAGTACGGAGTATTATAAATAAACAAAAACAAAAACGATAAACAGCGAAGAAAAAAAAATTCAAACTAACAAAAGACAACATGGACTAATTAACTAGTATCAATATGGAAAAAAAGGCTGCAGAGGATCATAAACGTGAATAAAGTTGATAGATGTTTTACATAAATAATCACTGGAAGACCGAATCCGAGAAGGCACATCAATTAAACCAAATCGAGCATTTATTTTTTTTTGTTTCGGTGCCATCTAGGAAGCTGGAGGAGGAATTTACAATATCTGAAATAAGCCGTACGTAGAGTATGTCGATCTTTTTTACGAAACAGATGAGCCATGCCTGACAAAAACAAAAGCACAGGGGTGCAATAAGCGTTATAAATCATGCACAAACCGTTGCGGTTTTAGCGGCTTTTGTTTGGGGATATTTTTCCGTAAGCGACGCGTAGGTTTTTTACGCCTTGATTCACTAGGGATGAACAGGTAGTGGAAAGTGTTGGGCCGAAACACAGACCAAGCCAACTAACTAAAGAAGAACATGGTAGAACTACAGTCCCAGCAACGAATGGAGCGACCGCATAAGGGCTATTAAAACAAATAAACTCGCATTTAGACGCATTAACTGACAGTCCAATCTTAGATAGTTCTTTGGTTAATATAGTAAAATTAGAAAGCAATCCACGGCGAGTCCGGGCAACAAGAAGAACGTCATCTGCATATGCAATAGAAGACAAACCAATATTACCGTAAAAAACAGAACTTCTAAGGGGACGCAGGCACGATGCAAGCATGCATTTAAATATACTAGGAGACAACACGGCACCTTGCCGAACTCTTATTAATTTTTACCGGGTCAGATATTTGGCCATTCCAGGTAACTTGAATTTTAGACATCGAATACCAAGAAGACAATAAACTTAGTACGGAAGGATTATGTAGTAAACAAAGTTTACTTATTCTCAAAAAGTTGCAGGGTGATTCAACTATCTAAAGTTGCAAGCATAATGAGATGAAAAATCTCAAACTTGAAAAATACTAAATGACAAATCTCAAGCTATAAAAATCTCGGATGAAATATCTTAAGCCTAAAATCACAAAAATTTCAAACTAGAAAAATTTTAAGCCTCAAATTACAAAATCTCACAAAGCATGGTTGTGGTTGCGAATGAAAGCTACTCAATTCAGTCTTGGAGGCCAAAAACACACACACACACACACACACAAATAAAAATCAAAGCACAAAATGTTTTCACAAAACAAAACTTTCGAAGAAAAGTAGAGCTCCATTTCGCCAAAAATGAGCAGAAATAAAGTCGAATAATCTTCCAAGCGTAAAACTGTCAAAAACCACTATCAATAAATAAATGAACCTCAAAATGAACAGAAATTACAATAAATAGCCGAGTCAAACTCAAAATGAGCAGAAATTAACATGAGTAGGGCTGATAACGCCCACGCCTTCCAGATCAGAACATAATTTGCGCTTTACTAAAAAAGTAAATAGAAAAAAACGAGTTTTTAACTGAAAATAAGGAGCGACATTAAAACTTACAACGAACAGAAATTACTCCGTATGTGAAAGGGGCTTTTCGTCCTCAACGCTCCTCTCTTTAAGCTAAAGTTTTTTTTATTGTTTTAAAAAGTAGAGTTGAGAGAAATAGTCAAACTTTAGCGTAAAGAGCGGGGCGTTGAGGAGGGAACAGTCCCTTTCATATAGGGAGTAATTTCTGTTCGTTTTAAGTTTTAATGTCGCTCATTACTTTCAGTCAAAAACCTTGTTTTTTTTATTTAATTTCTGTTTTTGAATTAATGCAGGTTTTGGCTCTCCGCACATAAATTATTAAAACAAAATTTACATTTTGATTATTTTTGGATAAATGGCTTTACCATGGTTTTAATCAAAAAAATTTGAGAAAAAGGAGCGGGGGAGGAGGCCTAGTTGCCCTCCAATTTTTTGATTACTTAAAAAGGCAACTAGAGCTTTTAATTTTTTACGAACGCTTTCATTAGTAAAAAACATACGTAACTTAAGTAACAAACTTCTAATTTCGTATATTTTTATTACGTATATGAGGGGGTTCACCCCCTCGTGAATACCTGGCTCTTTACACTAAAACTTGAATTTTGTCCCTATTCCTTAAAAATGACCCCTGAATCACAAAGGCCGTAGAATAAATAGTTGAAATTACTAAAAATACTTTAGCGTAAAAAGCGAGGTATTACAAGCAGATGAACCCCTCATATGCGTAATAATTTATGTTCCTTTTAAGTTTTAATGCTGCTCCTTACTTTCCGTTGAAAAAACTTTTAATATTTATCCAAGTCAATTCTTGAAATATGCCATTTTGACAGTCTGCATGGACATAGCGTTTTCTGATTTAGTTTAAATTTCCCTTCAATAATGTAAATGTAGTCGTGGGGTGGTAGTTGTATTATTAATGGCAGCTCGCAAGTACTGCCTTTTTGATCAGTACCCTTATCATTTCCTGAATTTTCCAAATTAGTTTACTCAGTTATTCCTGTATTACACCCTTTTGACAATCTGCATACACATAACGGGTTTTGATTTAGTTCAACACTCTCCTCAACATTCTCTGAAAGGCTCACATGAATGCCCTTTGTCTTTTTGGAAAGTAAAGTTCAAACATGCATACTTTTCTCAAACAATGAACGAATTGCCTAACTTACAGTTCTTGTCCTGAGGACTGTGGGGAGGTTGACATCCCCAAAGACATAAACCTCAAAAACATTTCGACAAGGCTGAACAAAATAGATCTCTTAAAATTTCCACCGAATATATTTTGGGAAATGATAGGCTTGGGGAGGGGGCTGATTGCCCTTCATTCATTTTTAACTCTTAAAAAGGGCGCTAAAACTTCCAACTTCCAATCCAACGAGCTCTATCTGATTCAAAGCTTATACCACCCATTCCATAAAAACCTTCAATGTCCCTGGGAATAACTTACAACCCTTTCCCATGGGCTCTGGAGGATTGTGTCCACCCTAAAGACATTGTTATATGATTTTAGGACTATTGGTAACAAAATGGCTATATCACAATTTCAATCTAGTGTGTTTCAGGAAAAGAGGGTGTAGGGGGGGGGGCTAATTGTTCTCCATCTTGTTAGAATCTTAACAAGATTCAAGATTAAAGGGAACCAGAACTATACATTTTTAATCAAATAAGGCTCTTCTAAAGTTCACACAACCACCTCTTCCATAAAAACCCTATGTACCCCTGGGGTATAACTTACAACCCTTACCCCCAGACACTGGGGGGATTCTATCAACCCCAAAGGCCTAATTATATGATTCTTGGACTATTTTTGAACAAATGACTTTTCTCAAAAATTCTATCAGATGCATTTGTGGAAATACAACATGGGTGTAGGGGGATGTCCCCCCATCACTTTGGATCAAAAAGGGCACTAGAACATCTGATTTCCAATAAAATGAGACTACGCCAGAGTTTTTACGACCACGCTTTCCATATAAACCTTGTATGCCTTTGGAGAATAACTTAAATCCTTGTGCTGAGTGCTGTGGGGGGGGGGGGGTCATCCTCATAGACATAATTTCTAGACCTTTCAATAATGCTGAACAAAATGACTATATCAAAATTTTGACTAGATGTGTTTTGGGAACTGATGGGTAGGGGGAGCTTGCTGCCTTCATTCACTTTTGACTATTAAAAAGGGCACTAGCCCTTTCAATTTCCAGCTGAATGGGCCCTTTTCGAAGTTTCTACAACAACTCCTTCAATACAAAGTGCCCTGATGTATGACCAACAAAAGATTAATTAAATAAATAATACATTGTGCCCACATTACTCTTTACTTAGGCACAACTATTGCAATGCCTATGATGTAGCACAATTTTCTACCTATATAAACTTGATGGTATCAAGGCCATTATACCCAAATTTATGTTGATGATGACAGAAGTAATGCAGAGTAAACTGATCCTTCATCTTCTTGATGAAGATGAAGAGATGAGCTTAAAAAGGGGTCTTCTGCAAAAACAGCTGCAGGAGAAACAGGCTGGAGAAGAAAAACAAGGAATAATGGACCTGAGTAAGAAAATGGAGAGGCTTTTTTATCCACAAACCAGATTAAACATGTTATAGTGGAACATCCTCATGGGATATACACATATGCAGATTATTTATCATCAAAATGGGATGGGTTTGTTAGCCTTGTTCAAATCCAAAACCCTATGTAATTGCTGTGACTAAAGTTTTACCTAAGAACTGTAATGACTCCTCTGTTTATTTTCAATAATAAGAGGTTTTTATATAATATTTAATAATGAACAACAAGCATGTGTCTATGTTTCTTCATCTCTAGGTATGAAATATAAATAATCTGATTTCGAGTTTAAAATCCAAGGAAATGAGATGATTAGTTTGGAGTTGAGATATTCAAGTTTGCTCCAAAATTTTGATATTGCAGTTGTGTATTGTGCCCCTTCAAAGAGTATTAATAGTACTTTAAAAGATGAAAGCCTACTCAGTTAAATTACTTACCCTTATCTTGGAAAGGGGTTGAGTTAGGTGATTGAAAATTTTCAAGAATGAGTACAGAGCCTAAAGTGTACCTTGGGATGGTCTTCAAGTATCTAACTCAATCGCCCTCCATCTTAAGGGCACTGACCTTTGATAAACTTGGAGATTTTTAGAATAACTATACTTGATAAGGAAACACTATAATAACAAAGAACAATATCATTTGCTTCCCAAATCAACATTATTTCCAAATATAATGGTTGCTACTATGACATTGCACTCCTATATGGCCAGACATGAACCTAAGCTATATACAAAAATAAAAGAAAAACACTATAATGATATAATTTAACTTCCATTTCTATCCATGTTTTTAAATTATTTTTGAAGAACACTTTTTTATTCAACTGTTCTGTATCTCTTGCATTAAGTTATTGCAATTAATCAGAATACATTTTATGATATCCTTTCAAGAGAATTTAAGCAATGAAGTAAAAACATATAGTAATATATTATTTAGGTTTATATCTAGCACTATTGGGAAGTGGCACATTGCCAGAATAATAACCAATATATCTGGAAGCAATATTAATTGAAGAATATAAATGTTACCATACAACTCTTTGGTTTCTGAGTTATTTTTTCAGTTTGTCCATTAAATGTGTATACACTTTGTTTAGGAAACAAAATATCATCTTAACATCAAATGATGAATTTGAGGCAAAACACTTATAAGTTAGTACAAATAATAAGTAATAATAATAATAAGTAAATAATATAAGTCAAAAAGAAGGAAATAAGGAGTTACTTTAAATGGCCCAAAAAGAAATTTGCAAAATAAATTAATTTACTTTAAAACAAATTAATTTTAAATTAATGAATGAATATTTATTGTTTTTTTAGTTTATTTAATTTTTTTATTTTCAAACTGTTTATACTATCAAACCTCATAGGATGCTGCCTACAGCAGTAGTTTGTCCCTACTGCCATACTGCATGTTAATACATGATATTACAAAATACCAGTGGACCTTTAATGAATCAGTTCTAGTTGCAAAGATGAAAAACTGAAAATGCAACTACCCTATCCATGACAGGAAGGGAAGTTTTCATCAATGCCCTCACATGCCAGCAAACAAAACAATGATGCTTATTTATAATTTTGCAATAACTTGAGGGATCATCAGTTTGCCCTGCAAACCGTGGAACAAGTGTGGACCAGAGATCCTTCTGAATTGAAGTGCTAGAGTATTGGGTTGGACACCAGGAGCTCGTAGGAGCTGAGGGCATTGTCATCAAAATAGATAAAGTAAAAATGAAAAAATAGAAATTAAGTACAGAAGGAGGTATCTCAGCCAGATTTGGAGATGTTGATGGAAGGGTCAACCAAAAATTCATAATCCTACTCCTAGAAGGTGTTGACACTCTGAGAAAGGACAGAGAAACTTTAAACTCTCTTATATAGGGATATATAAATCAACCAATAATCCAATAAGAAAACCTTGTTGATACAGAAGATGTAAACATCCACACCCAATGCATTAAGAGGATAGTTTTGAAAAGAGCTGTATGAGGTCAGGGATGAGAAGTATATGCCTGAAAGAGCACATTGCTAGATTCCTCTTCCTTGATACCTACATGACTGAAAAGCGTTTTCACTACTTTCTTATACAGACTGACCATCTATACCCCCTGGGTCAGATCCCTCACCTTGTAGAATCAGAGTGTTTGAAGCTGCCTAAGATAATGATGATTCATATGAGGAGAACCTCCAGCTGATTTTAGTCTCAAAGAATTTGTAACTGCTCCAGCATAGGTATGTTTCTATTTTTTACTTAGTATTTTCGTTAACTTTTTAAAAATATTTTTTTAACATTTTTATTTTTTTCAACTAAAGCAGTGTGTAATTTACTTTTTTTTTCTGTTATTTTGTAGAAGGAAAACAATCTGAATTTTTTGCTCATTTTTTCTATTCCCTAGTGGACTCTTACTGCAAAGTTCAGTGCTCAGTAAACACACCTATTTATACAGATAAAGCACTTTAAGGGGGGAGAGGGGGCTCTTGTCCTGGGCACAGAAATTTTAGGGATGCAAAATTCCAAATAAAAAAAATCAGATGTTTGCAGTACAGACTACATACTATATCATACTGACTGCACAAAAACATTCGAAATCTTATAATTAGATTTATAAATCATTATGTTTATGAGGTAAGATTCTAATAAATCAAAGGATTTGGAATATCTGACTTCGTAATTTATGGATTGCTGAATAGCGGGTTTTTAAACACTATTTTTAGCCCACGTTGATGGCAAGAAATACAGACAAGGCATCATTATTAGGATCCCTATAAGGCTTAAGATAAGAATTGTAAAAGGACAATTAGTTATTTAGAAAGGACAAAAAAAGACACATTGAGTGATGTGTCCACCTTTTACCTAACTTATTAATAGAAAAAAGCAAACTTTACCCTTTCATATTTTTTTGCTGGAAGAAGCTGGCTGAAAATGCACCTTTCAATTGTAATTCTAATGTAAAGTTGATATTTTACAAGTTATATATTGTTACAGTCACATCCAACAAACTTCGCAACTTAAAAATCTTAGCCTATAATTTTGCCACTTTGATGCTTTTCTGATCTCAAGGAATATATTTTTTTTATCACTAAATTTGGCAGTATTTGTGATAGCAAATGGAAGAAGCTGTAGAAAACCAACCACATTCAGATTGCATTCCTTTGATAAATTGATCAAGAAAGTAAGTTAATTCTAGATTGATTTAGTCAACAAAATCTAATATAAGAACAAAGAAACTGAATAAACACCCAGCTTGGGTAGATGTCACTTGCGCCGTCCAGCTAGCAAAACATCTTACCATAGTTTATTCATCCCTTTCTTTGTATCCTATTTGTCTTCTGATTTTTTTGTCGTTTGATTTAATCCTTTTTTTTGTAAGCACAAGCGCCATTTAGTTTTATGACTACGAGAGATTGTGCAAATAAACCGATTCTATTCTATTCTATCAGTTAAACATCTAACTGTTGATCTTGGCCTATTTCTCCTAGCATAAAAATAAGGAGCAATGTGTCATATTTAAGGGTTCAGTACTTGTATGATAAACACCCTATTCTTCAAGTTTTTCATTAATTGATGCATTATAGAACTGCATGTTTTTTTTAGTTTCTTTCAGCTTAGTATGAGATAAGACAAAGAGAACTGACAGAATAGTTGAAAATATGTAATTTGGGCTACATATTTGCACATTAGGTGGGGGGGTACAGTACTTAGATAGTGTGAAGTTAGAAAACAATTCTTACTACATAATATGCAGAATAATTTTAGCAAACACACTAGGCAGGCAGACCCAATATACTTTACCCCCCCCCCCCCCATAATGTGCAAATATATAGCCTAAATTTCTTTCTAAAGTATTATATGTTTATCTTACTTTGGTATATTTCATTAGGATTGAGCATCAGAGAAACACATCAGAAGAACAACATTAGGTAGGGCAAAAGGTGAACTTAGATAAATCCAACATAAGTGTAAATCTAACAACCCTGTCTTATTTGGATCACTGATGACAGATGTCTTCGGTTCCATGTATCATCTTCTTTCTTTGGCTTGGGTACTTGACAACAGTGTTGAATATTTCTACCATTTTCAATTCCTTTTGTAATAAAGCACTTTCAAAATTCCAAGGAGGGTATTTTTGTTGGCTGCAAGGTAGGTAGCAAATTTTAAGTGATAGTGCCAAAAAATAGAGAGATGATAAAATGATTCTAAATAGCTGATAAGTTAATAGGATAGTATAAGTAATTATTGTTACTTATTAGTATTTTATTCTCAAGCCAGTCAGCAGACACAAGGGGTGTCAGACTTACTCCAGAAAAGCCCCAATTTGGGATAAATCTGACATGCTGGATTTACCCTGTATGGGGTAAATTCCAACAAGTGGGTTGGGCTTACCCTGTGTATACAAGTGACTAGGTTTTGGCAATTCTAGCCTGGATTTCAATGTATTTGTTGTCTGTTTACAATGATAACAATACATTTTATACATAATTTATAACATACAAATTGATCAGACAAAGGAGCAAAGAGATTTCCTCAACTTGCCTGCTGTTACTCTTGGAAAACGTCTGGAATTGCCCAATTTTATTGAGCATGTGTATGGTGAATTTACAGAAGGTCATGGAAAAAAGGGGGCATGGGGCTTACCAAACAACAGTTCCTAGACAAAGTGAAAAAATATATCAGTGAGAACAAAATCAGTACTCATTCAACAAAAAATTGGCCAGGTGAAGACTGGTGGTTTGGATTTAAGAAAAAAAAACAACATCTCACTTAAGGAACCTGAGCAACTTGAAAATCCTGAGGGCTATGAAATAAGCAGACCCTTTCATCATTCTAGGATTTTATGGCCTACTACAAAAAACAGCAGATGAGCTTGACATCTTAGACAAACCAGAATGTTGGTACACTTTGAGCAAAACTTTGTTTTGTCACAATCCTGACAGCCTTTAAAATTGCTGGTGCAAAAGGATCACTAGCAAAGCAGTGAACTGGTGGCAATGGGTGTGATAACACACCTATTCCTGCATGTATAAGTGCAGCAGATGAGAAACTGCTGCTACTAGTAATCATCTCAGGGAAAAACACTTGGAGTTCATGACTACCCATTAAAGACCATCCACATACATATTTTTCAGCTACTAAAAAAGGATGGAAGACAGCAGACGTATTCTATAGCTGGTTGAAAGATGTTTTCCTACCTCAGGTGAAAGAAAAAGCCATTCTTATTACTGATGGCCATGGCTCCCATTTATTCTTTTGATACTGGTGGAGATAGCTTCAGAACGGAATGTTACCATCCCCAAGTCGTCAGCCCATATGTCCTGTGTTATGCAGCCCCATGACAGGGTTATTTTCAAATGGCTGAAATCCTTAAAAGAGGAGAAGCTTGTAAACTGGCAACAAGCACACCCAGGTGATGTCTTACCAAAACAGAGACTTGTGAAAATTTTATGTCAGATCTGGGAGACTTACCTTACCCCTTCACTGATTAAAAAATCATTTTGAACAATATGACTCTACAATTCCACTATTCCAGGACATATCAATGGCAACATGATTGATAAGACCAAGTTTGATCCAGCCAAGTTAAAAAAAGATGTTGAGATAAAGACTCGGAATTTAACAAGAGCAACAACCACACTGAATACCAGAACTAATCACTACAATGTTGGTTAGTCCAAAAAGATTCATGAGCATGAGAAATCATTTGAAGAACTTCTCTTAGACTCAGCCCTGTATCCTCTTCTTGATGCTTCAGCACCCAGGACATCTGGTAGGCAGAGAATTGCTTAGGAAGTTGAAGTAATCACATCTGTAGAGGTTTTGAGAGGGTTTGAACAAATACAGAAAGAGAAAAAAGAAAAACTCAAAAACAAAAAAGAGAATATGCTCAAGCCGAAACCAAAAAAGATAAAGAAAAATGATCTTCCCAGTGAAGACTCTGAAATCTAACTGGGTTCCAAAACTGACCAGATGGACATCTGTTATGCTGTTAGCAGTGAGAATGAAGATGAGGAGGAAAAGAAGCTAAGAATATGGCTAAATGAGTACTATG
Organism: Artemia franciscana; assembly: GCF_032884065.1. Classification (NCBI taxonomy): domain Eukaryota; kingdom Metazoa; phylum Arthropoda; class Branchiopoda; order Anostraca; family Artemiidae; genus Artemia; species Artemia franciscana. The sequence continues at coordinate 31,574,794 of NC_088868.1, read as the reverse complement.
CCAAGCATATGATAGCAAACGTGATCAACAAGGCTTGTATATTGGAAGGGTGCTTAATATTCCTGATGAAAATCTTATTTGTATAAAATATCTTTGCTACCTGAGCCTAGCCAACAATTCATATGACTGGTCCCAAAAAGATGAAACTGAAGAATACATCTTTGCTGGACCATTGGAGCTTTCTGGGGCTGGTCCCTTTGCTCTACCATCAAATTCAACACATCATCAGCTGATACAAGAAGCACACTAGGGCCTACAAGTGATCAAAAGTTTGCTTTCTCAACTCCCTCTGATACTAATTGAAATTACTTCTTTTTTTATAAAAATCCCTTTTTCAACTAAAAATAAAAAATACTTTTTTTTCTCTGATATCATTTGAAACTACCATTTTCCCCCTATTATTTCAAGTATGGTGTTACCTTTTTTGTATTTACAATAAAAACTTGAAAAAATGCCATTCTCAGATACTTCTTCTATATCCAGGGTAAACCAATAGTGTTGGAACTACCCTATTGTAAGCAAAAAACCTGCATTATGTTGTTAGACATGAAAACTATTAACAAGAGTTTTTGTTTTGCATGGTATTTCTGTACATAAAAGTATCTTCTATCATGTCTTAGGGTGACATAATTTTTATCTCTGTAAGCATGTGATTTACCTGGGGGTGTCAGATTTACCCCAGACTAGGGGGTTAGTTTGACCTCCCTAAGATGGGTTACTATAGTGCAGTAACTCATGAAAATAACAAAACTTAGGAGCTTTCTGGATTGTGAAGAATGTTACTAGTATGACCAAGAGTGATATCAAATAGTTTTTATTGTACCAGCAGCTCCAGAACAATTTTGGGACCCAATTAAACTGAAAAAACTTGATAATGGGTCAGATTTACCCAAGTTTACCCTATATTATACAAGTACCAAGTGTTCCTTTAATAGTTCAAAATTAAATTTGCAAAGGATACAATTATTGTATTTGGAAGGAACATTGGAAGGAACATACATTACCTTTCTGGTAATGTATTCTACCCAATCACCTGATGGACCCAGATTTGGCCCTAATATATTCCTACCTTAATTGAATTTTCTGATGTCATAGGTTCTATATTTAGATGGGTTTCTGTAGTTTTTACTTGAAGATATTTAGTTCTGCTTGAGTAAATTACAATGAGGTGTGGATAAAATACTATTTCAAATAATTTAACAGACAAATCTGACTAATAGAAATATCCTGCAAATTATAAAATAAGAACTCTTCAGGTTATTTCTAGTTTTTTTTCATATATATAGGCTATTTCTAGGGCTATACCTGGGATTACCAGAGGGTTGGAGTATACTGCCTAAAAAGCAACAATGATACTTAAAAATGGTACTAAATAAGGAATATAATGATAATATATTTATTTATTTAGCATTTTTACATCAGAAGGGATCTACCACTATATATTTACCAATTTGTTTCTCAAAATCCAGGGTCAAAGAAAAGTAAACTTAAAAAAGAATTAATGGAAGGCATATTTCTTTTCAAAACTAGAAATATGATTAGATCTATCTTGTATGCAATTTTTTCAAGCTTTTGAAATAATGAAAGAGTAGAGATAAGTGCTTATAGGCTAAATGGTAAGTGATTCAATTTTCTGATTAACAGCAAAGATATTACCTTAAATCACATTATCCAGATGAATAAGGAAAAGAAAATCCCATAGACTTACTTGTAAGTGATGATGGGGAGCCATTGACTCAATTACATCACTGTCATCTCTTGAAATACACGTATCTTTAGAACCAAAATCTTATCCTGAATTTAAATATGATTTTCACTTCTATTACAAACTTACTTTAGCCCATCCTCATACATCTCACAGTCCAATATAGTCTACACCCTGAATTTTCCATATGTTACTCTTTTCTCCAAAATGATTAAAATTTATATTAAATGATGAGAAATTGATTGCATAGGGATGAAGGGAGGTATAAAGTAAATTTGCAACAGAAGTAAATGAAGACTTTTCATTAATAAAAGGTTATCTGACCTTAAATAAAAGACCCTGAAAGTTTCATTCTTCTTACTTTAAATCCCCTTAAATTCTATTATGCAGCTGTGAATAGCCTAGATTGTTCTTCATGATATATCTACCAGTGATACTTCAAAGTCTAGTTTACAACTCTGAGTTGTCCTAGTGTAGACACTACTCCCTATGCTCCAAGTCTCTGTCTACACTATGCAATGCCTCTAGGGTTTGAGATTGCATGGCTTGACTACTTAAGGAGCAACATGGTTGGAAGAAAAGTGGTGGTATTCTCTGCAGTTGGTAGGCTAGTTAGTTGTGTAATTTTCCTGAGTTTTCCCAAGTTCTCTGGTTAGTCTTGATGGGAACAAGGGTTAAATTAGGGTTAGAATTTTCAATGCTTCAAGCCTCACATGTCCTCAACTAGGCCAGCATACCACCAGATGGCTAATTCAACAGTCTTTATATAGGCCTATGTAGCCTACATAAAAATCTTTAAGTTAGTCAACCAGTATTTAATTTAGTATTTAATTTAAGTTAGTCAGATGATGGTGATGCAATATGGCAACACCAGCTGTTTTTTGCTCTGTGAATAATAGTGAATTGTGGCGGATATAGAACACTAACCAAAGAACAAAATTGGCAAATATACTAAACCAAAACTGTAGAACCAGAAAAAAGAACTTTTCCTGTGTAATATGGACCAGTGTTAGACTTCCAGAACCGCGGTTGTAAATAAAAGTGCTGCCACCTACGAGTACGAACTAATTACAGACTTTTCGAGAAAGAACCACAGATGGCATCGCAGTCATCTAAGCGGAAGAAAGACAGTCCGATTAAAGGCCAAGACAAATGCTCAGCGTGCGCGGTAGCATTAGACCCTAACTCATCTGCCCTTGAATGTGATTCTTGTGAAAATTGGCTGTGTATAAAGTGTTTGGAGATGCCCCTAGCTGAGTACAATCTTTTCACAAAGATGACAAGGCGAATTGGTTGCCAGTGGGTATGCCCAGTGTGCAAACTCAGGGCACCGCAGTCGTCCAATCAAAGTAACATTGGTAACCAAGTAAAAACCCTCCTTTCCGAGTTTGAAGATCGAATCACAAAAAAGTTTGATGATTCGTTCAACTTATTTAAGGACAGTATCACAAAAGAAATAAGCGAGGCAGTAAACCCACTCAGTGATCGGATCTCCAATATTGAAAGAGACATGGCATCTAAGTGTTCTGTTGCTGATGTCGATAGCAGAATTTCTAAACTAGTCGCGGAGGGAAAAGTTGGTACTGACCTAGAGGACCAAGTCCTAAAAGTGATGAGGCAGGATAGGGACAGACAACGCAGGAAACTGAACCTCATCGCGTACGGTGTCTCACCTACAGACGATGATACAAACTTTGTGATCCAGCACCTAGCCTCAGATTATAGTCTCCCTGGTGTCAAAATTCTGAACCTGAAAAGACTCGGTGCAAACAAACCACCCACCCAGCAAGTCCCAGACCGCCCTCCCCCGATTCTTTTTAGTGTTACAGACATTGCCACCAAGGTAAAGATCTTGAAAAAATCCGTCGAGCTTAAAGCAGACATACAGTTCCACAGCGATGAGTCCCGAGAGGACAGAGCTAAACGTAAGAGCGCTACAGAGGAACTTAAAAGACGGATTGCAAATGGTGAGACTGACCTCGGAGTACGGAACGGCAAAGTCGTTTCAAAAAACGGTCAGCGAGCTCCACCCCCAGCATTGGGGGCGATGGAGCACTAGATGCACAGCCAGACGAAAGACATGTAAATAGTAGTTTAGTGTCATTTAACAGTGTATTATATAGTAGTTCCATATCAGCTCAAGAACATTCATTGGAATGCAGTTTTGAAACTGCCAAATCTGACACTAGCTGCGTTCTTTCTGTTGAATCGGAATACAACTCGCCAGATTCTTATTCAACTGACGCAGCATCTAGCAAAGCAGACGAAAGTCCGTCATCCAACGATGACGTGCTAGTTCCAGCGGGCTCAGGAAGAAGAAGAAGCAGACAGAAACAAGTGATGAAAGTGTTGTCAACAAACATTGACTCCTTGCCAAACAAGCTGAATGAGCTAAAAGTGTTGCTGGCTCACGAAGATATAGACGTTGTGTGCTTAAGTGAAATTTGCCCAAAAAACTCTCAAAATAGACTGGAGGATAGCCATATTCAGATACCAGGATACACAGTCATTTCGAATCTGGACAGACCCAATGTGAGGAGAGGAGTTGCCATATACATCAAGTCAGCCTTGAAGGTAAATAACATTGACCTTTTCACAAGTGCCAATTATTTTTGGGTAGAGTCTATCCTGGTTGAATTGACAGTAGGGTCTGAAAAGTTTAGAATTGGCGTGATTTACCGTAGCCCTTCCTCCCCCAGCTCCGAAGAATCATTTCAGTATGTGGCAAATATTATAAATGAAATGACAATATGTAACCCCAAAAATGTCATCATCACAGGAGACTTTAACATCCCGGACACCAGGTGGGTCGATGGTTTAGGCTTTACTCTTCAAAACAACTATACCAATCCAACTCTTGAAGCCTTTGCTGATAACCTGCTGGTCCAGACAGTTGAGTTCCCTACCAGACATAGAGATCATCAAACTCCATCTCTCCTTGATCTCGTTCTGTCAAACAACCCCGAAAAAATTATGTCAACAGCAAACTTACCCCCCCTTGGAGCAAGCGACCATCTTTGTATCCTGAGTGCAATAATCTTGAATCAGATACCAACCAACAAAATCAAATGAACGTTTGTTGATTACAAGAAAATACGCCAGGACCTACAAAAGATTGAATGGGAAAACTCCTTGCAACAAGACACTGAAGCATCCTGGGAGTTTTTCAAGGACATACTACTGAGTCTTGAGTTGAAGCATACAAAAACTTACTTCTCAGAACGTCCCAGAACCCTTCCATATATGTCACCACAGCTAAAAAAAGTCATTAATAAGAAAAAGAAAGCTTGGAAAAAGTATAAAAATTGTGAGAGTGCAGCCCATCTAGAGCAGTACAAAAAGGCCAGGAACAAACTGAGAAATGCGACCAGAAAAGCAACCATAAGATATGAGGAGTCGATAGCACTAGAGGCAAAAACCAATCCAAAAAAGTTTTGGAGATATGTCACTTCAAACAACCCAAGCCGCAGGTCGATCCATCATTTTACCTCCACCGATGGAACCAAAATAACCGACCCATTGGTAATGGCAGATACCCTCAATCAATGCTTCTCGTCAAATTTCTCTAAAGACCCTGGATGCCCCCCACCGGATATGCCAACCACCCACATCAAACACCCTATGCCACCGATCCAGTTCACAGCTTGTGATACTTACAAGCGCCTAAAAACTTTGGACCCATCCAAGGCAAAGGGACCCGATGGCATCCATCCTAGGTTGCTGAAGGAGACCGCAGCTGAAATAGCGGAACCCCTGACAAGAATATTCCAGATGTCAATAGCTTCCAAAACTATTCCCTCTGACTGGAAAACAGCAAATGTCATGCCAGTTTTCAAAAAAGGACAGAAAGATAAACCACAGAATTACAGACCCATCAGCCTGACTTCTGTCCCATCAAAAGTCATGGAAGGCGTCTTAAATGATGCAATCGTTGCACATCTGGAAACTAACAGCCTGTTATACGATGGACAACATGGCTTCAGGAAGGGTCGCTCTGTGGAGACAAACCTAATTCAATCATATGACATAATCACCAAGATGATTGAGGAAGGCCTTCCAGTTGACGTACTCTTGCTGGACCAAGCCAAAGCTTTCGAGAAGGTAGTACACTCGTACCTGGAAAGGAAACTAGAGTTCTATCAACTCCACCAAGATGTAAGGGAATGGATTATCCAGTTTCTCAAGGATAGAATACAGAGGGTGATGATGTATGATGAGGAGGGGAATCAAATCATGTCAAACCCAACTCCAGTGCTCAGCGGAGTTCCGCAAGGAACTAAACTGGGACCTACCCTCTTCAACATGTTCATCAATGACTCAGCCCAGTCAGTGCAAAATGACCTTAAACTGTTTGCAGACGACTCGAAATTGTTTGGCCCAGTCGCAAACAACCAACAGTGCGCAGCTCTGCAGGCAGATCTGCACACCCTCAACAACTGGTCCTCTTCCTGGTCCCTCGAGTTTAATGCTGAAAAGTGCAAAGTCCTACATCTTGGCCCTAAGAACCCAGGAATGACATATACAATGACAGATCGTACTGGGAAGCTCATAACTTTGGAAACTGTCACCAAAGAAAGAGACCTTGGGGTCATTGTTGATGACAAAATGAAATTCCATAGTCACAGCAGATACCTAGCTGCAAAAGGCAACAGGTCCCTTGGTCTCATCAGACGTAATATCACCAGTAGATCTCCCAGGACAATCAGGAAGCTATATACAGGACTGGTCAGACCGCAACTTGAGTACGGAGTCTCTCTTGCCGTTCCCCACTATGTCGTGGACAAGAAGATCCTTGAGAGCGTTCAGCGGAGGGCTACAAAACTACCAACCAAATGTAAGAACCTCTCGTACCCTGAACGCCTCAAGAAACTCAAGCTCCCAACCCTGACGTACAGGAGGAAACGCGGAGATGCAATCCTGACCCACAAGCTGCTGGAGAATGGTGTCACACCAGGGCTTTTTAATAAGTCGCTCTCTAGCCACACCCGGGGCCACACCAAGAAGCTCCAGCAACAAAGAAGCTCACGGAGAGAACGTTCCAACTTCTTCTCAACTCGTGCTGTTCCACTGTGGAATTCCCTTAGTGAAGAAACAGTTCAGTCCAAAACTGTTGACAACTTCAAAAAAGCAATTGACTGAGACTGGGCAGCGATGGAGTGGAAACTACACTGGGAGGCCAGTGGATCTACTCAACGGAACTAGACAACGCACTTCCACCTCCATCACTCAACCGGCGAATCTACAGGATGTTCACCCAACCTTATTCGCCGGCCAGTGCGATTTAAGGTAGATTTAAGGTAAATTTAAGGTAAGTATTATAAGCCTTGGAGCCCATCTGGACACAAGGAAACATGTTAAGAAAATAATTCTTACTCCATAATGTGCAGAAGAATCATGGTTAACAAATTTTGTAGGGAGAGAACCTTTATTTTCTTTTCTTTCCTTGTTTTTCTAAGAAATTTGTGAATTTTGTAGGACCTATATATTTACAGTGTATACCCACAAATATATACCCAGAACCCATGTTATCTTTACCCTCATGCCTCATGTTAGCCATATGGTAGATGTCCCAAGTAGGCCCTATGTATGGCATTTTGGTTGCATGTCAAAATCAATTAGCCTTACTTTCCAAAATAGAAAACAGCCTTTTGTCTAAAACTTTGGTAAAATTCTAGTTTAGTGACTTCTTGCTATCTTGGAAAGGGGTTAGGTTAGGAAAATGAAACTTTTGGGGATGGGTCTACAGGCAAAAGTATATCCTGGAAAGGTATTTTAAAGTACCCACCTCTACTCCTTCTCCCTCTAGAGGGCCCTGAAATTTGCCTAAGCTACATGACAGGTACAATGCTTTTTAAGCTATGTGACCTTTTGAAATTTTGACAAAACAAAATTTTCAGTTATCAGTTGCTTTTTCTCTGCCTTTAGTTCTACAAATACAATTCCTGTTATTTGATAGAATTCTGAGCCAGGCTATCACTTTTTTTTTTCAAAATTTAGGAAATGTATCTGCATATCTTTAAACCTTATAAATTGGGATTGAGCAAAGGTGTGAAGTTGAAAACAATTTTATTGTATTTCATTCAAGCAGAAGATCTATTTTGCAGGGTTTCACTTTTATAACACATATATTTTTAAAGGTCAGCAAAGGTCAAGACCCTCTAGAGGGAGAGGTAGTGGAGGCAGGTACTCCAAAAGGTCAATGTTGGTATTACCTGAACAATTGTTTTGGGTCATGAAACTATTGTTAATAGATGCAATTTGACTTTTGGAACATCTTTTCTCTCTTGCAAAACTACCATAAACTCACTGTTATAGAGTTATTTCAGCGTAAATATTCTTGTATTTATACATATAGAATTGCAATCATTTCCATTTTTGTTGATCAGATATTTGAAATTGCAAATCTGTAATAGTTTAGAAACAAATGGGCCATATATTTGTACATTTGGGGGGTGGGGGTAAAGCATAGCATATATTAAATACATAAACTAACCATTGCTGGGTAAAATTCTATTTAATTGACTTCTTGCTATCTCAGAAGGGGTTTAGGTTAGGAAAATGAAACTTTAAGGGATGAATATACAGACTAAAGTATGTCCCGGGAGGGTATTTTGAAAGTACCTACCTCTACTCCTTCTCCTTCTAGAGGGCCTGACCTTTAAAACTAGGGTAAGATGACCAGTACTGGGACACTTCAATCACTCTGCCTAGTCTGGGACAGAATCTTTGGTTGGATTGCAACATGTCCAATACTGGGACAAAAGACAACAGGTTTTTTGGAAGTAACCCAGAAAAATCTATAGATTGGGTGTCCAAGATTAAAGTCTTTTGTCCCAGTATTGGACATGTTGTAATCTAATCAAAGATTCTGTCCCAGAATAGGCAGAGTGATCAAAGTGTCCCAGTACTGGTTGTCTTACCCTATTACCTTAAATTGCCTTAAATCACAGCTTGGAGTGATATAAGGATTATCCATCCTTGTGATGCTCCATGAGAAAAAAAAGAATTCGTTTGGTGTAGATTGTGGCTGTTAGATTAGACTCTTGTGGAGGACTCTGCAGCTTCCCAATTGTAAAGGAACTCCTGGCAGAGCCATTCCCTATCAAGGTGGGACTTGAACATGTCAATTGAAGTAGCAGAAACTGTTTCTTCAGAGAGCTGGTTCCACATATTGATGATTCTCTGGCTGAAGAAGTGGCTTCTATGTCTACTCGTGGAACGCTGCATGGAGAGCTTCAAAGAATGTCCTCTAGTACCAGAATGCAAGGGCTGTGCAAAGAGACCGGGAAGGGTATTTTTAGAGAGGATTTTTTTGGTTAAAATAATGTCACCCCTTTTCCGTCAGTATGTCAGCGTTGGCAGCTTCAAACGACGTAGTCTTTCTTTGTATGGAAATTTATTCATGTTGGTAACCATCTTAGTGGCATGATGCTGGACATCCTCAAGCAACTTCCTATCTTTTTTGAAGAAAGAGGCTGCCAATGACATTCCAACCTCCAGGCGTGGACGTACAAGTGCCTTATATAACTTCATAAGAACTCTAGTGTGCCAGCTGGAGATGGTTCTTTTTATGATACCAAGGGTTTTATTTGCAGAAGATGAAACAGACTTAGCATGGCTGCTAAACTTTAATTGGTGATCTACAATAACCCCAAGATCTCTTTCATCAGAAACAGCAGAAAGGAAGTTGTCTTGAAGGAAATACTTATGATGCTTGTTATTTTTGCCAAAATGAATTACATGGCATTTGTCAACATTGAAAGTCAGAAGCCACATGTTAGCCCATCTTTCTAGACTATCAAGATATGTTTAAATTGATTGCTGGTCAGAGGGAGTAGCCACTTTTCCAACTAGTTTTGAGTCATCAGTGTAAAGGGTAATAAGATTTGAAAGAAGGGTGGGTAATTCATTAATATAGAAGTTGAAAAGTGTTGGTCCAAGAATAGTGCCCTGGGGCATGCCACTGAATACAGTTGTGGGAGAAGAGAAATGAGGAGTTCCTTGCAAATCAAAAACTCTGACACTCTGTGATCTTTCAGAAAGGAAGCCCACAATCCACTGTACAACACCTTTGTTGACACCTGCAGCCCTCAATTTGATTATGAGGAATTCATGACAAACTTTGTTGAATGCTTTGGACAGATCAAGAAGAATCATGTCGACAGGAAAACCCTCATCAAGCAGTGTAGTCACTAATTCATATGTTTGGATAAGGTTAGTGTCCACAGATCTACCAGATCTGAAACCATGTTGTGATGTGGAAAGGATATTATTGACCTCAAGATGTTCAATTAGAGCTTTATTAACAAATCTCTCAAGCACCTTAACAACTGCAGAGGTGATGCTTATGGGATGGTAATTCTCTGCTGAGTCTCTTTGTCCCTTTTTATGGATCAGGGTTATATAAGATGTTTTCCAATCATGTGGTAGTTCCCCATTTTGAAGAGATAACCAGAACAGCATGCACAGGGGGTAGCTAAGAGCTTTTCAACACTCCCTAAGAAGATGTGGATGAACACTGTCTGGTCCCTTTGACTTATTTACATCAAGCTTCTCAAGGCTATTGAAAACCATTAATTCACCTACTGACAGATCATGCATAGGGAAAAGCACTTCATATGATGGAGGATTTGGTGAGGAGGTGCCTGAATTTTGGGTAAAGGCAGAAGCAAATTGTGCATTTAGAATGTCAGCCTTATCTATTGGAGATGAGTGTAATACACTGTGTAATACTTACCTGAACAAACAATTGTTCAGGTAATACCAACATTGACCCTTCAAAATATCTTCCCATGAGAAACTTTTGCCTTTAGACCCATCCCTGAAAGTTCCATTTTCCTAACCTAACCCCTTTCTGAGATAGCAAGAAGTCACTAAACTAGAATTTTACCTATCAAAACATTTTTATAGCAGCATAGAATGAACTAGTTTACTAAATAAATGAAGAATTGTGTTGTTTTAGACTAGCCTAGAACCTTATAAGTAGCCTGGGAATAGGGCCTAGCCTACCATTTGCCTAAGTTTCACTACAGTACTTTAAAAATGTTAAGATGTCAATAAATGATATTTATCTTACCATAGCACCTCTGATTTCCACCTGGATTTCAGGGAACTCCAAGACAAGCTCCGACATGATCTTTACTTTTTTCCGGTAATTTCAAAATTCCTTATATAATTGTTTCTTCTAGATTGAGCAATGGCGATATGCGAGCATAGACTTATGTTGATAAAGCCGTCTCAGACAGCTTGTAAATGGTTCCTAGGGCAACGAAAGAAAACAGATCAGAATAGTCTATAAATTGTTTGTTCATATTTCATATATTTAGATTAATGGGGAAATTAAATAATGAAATAGAAGAGAAATGCCATGATTTGATAGAGGAAAACAGAATTCTAAAACAGGCGTCACACGAACAAGAAATAAAAATTAAAAGGTATTTAAAGATTAAATTTTACATCTAACTTCCTTTTTTCGTAGATATGCTATTCCCTCATCAAATGAACATAACTCATTAAAATGATTACTAAAACTGTAGAAAGAAGAAATAAAACATTAAATGAGCCAAAGTTAATACAAGAAAATTAAGTAGAAAATAATATCAGTCATTTTGCTCGTCGTCTATCTAAAAAATTAGAGAAAGAATTTTAAAAAAATCCAAACTACTTTTATACATTGGAAAAGGGTGGAAGACACCAATATCTAGAGAATAGGCTTGCAATAGCAAAATAGTTTTCCCTAATTTGTGTTTCGTCACTTACTGCCAACTGCACCTTCTACTTTATTTTAATAAAAGAAAATTTTTAACTTCAAAATGATTATAAATGTTAAATTATGTATTTGAAATTTTGCGCCCCTAAAATTTCTGTGCCCGAGCCAAATTCTCCCTCTGTCTCCGCTAAAACCGCCTTTGCTCACATCCCAACTTAATCATGGTAACAGTGATTCTGCTCAAAACTAATCACTTCAAAAAGATCCTGATATCAGTCTTTCCGTTAGCATAGAATTAGTTAAGAGCTGTTGCCCCCCATTTATCCCCCCTCATATGTAGAAAGGATGCTCATATACGCAAGAGAGAACTAATACGATCGCAATTTTAAAAAGTGTGATTTCCGAGGACTGAAAGTGATTCGAGGACTGCCTGACTTCCCATCAACTCACAATACCCCTCCTCTAATCCGAAAAGCATCGAATCAAAAATTTAATCTGGTTTAATAGCCTGAACGACAGAAAGGCTTAAAAACGACAGAAAGGCTTAAAAAGTGACATAGGGGCAACATGAAAGTGGAACAGCCAGGGTAAGGGCTTCAAATTATGCAAATACCTCATAAAGGAAAGATCTTATGCATACAAAAATTAAGCAAATCACATTTTATACAAAAATTAGACATGTTACATCTTGTTGAATTCAGCGTCATGTATGCATTTTAAACCTGTAAAATTAAAGAAACGAAAGTGCGAACCGTTTCCCCTTTACTCCACCCATATTTTTTAAAAGATTTTTTACCTTCACTATTTAGGACCCGAGGCACAATCTTTGTCCCTTTTAGTAAACTCAGGACTAACAAATCATGAATATTCAGACGATTTTCAATTGTTAATCTAAGCTTTAAGGCTAAATCAGCCCATTTTCACCCTTTCTTTTAAAACCACGCGGTTTTGCAGCTTGAATGAAACAGACAGCGAAACTAAAAGTTATAAATGAGAACAATCAGAACGCAGGGCTTAGAAATATGAAATTCCGGTATTATTTTAGAAAATCGTAATTGAAAACAGAAAATTTAGAAGACACATGTTTGTTTGTTCAGGTTACAGAAGAAAAAGTGGCGTCAGTTCAATAGAATTTAGGAGGTGGGAGGCAAAATACACTTTCAATGTTTAAAAAGATAAATAAGTTTTTTCTCAATGTTATCAATAAAAAATACCATAGAAAGGCATTTTCAACAAAAACACTACCTCACTAAGGAAGAGGATTTTCAAAATTTAATGGGGTCAAAGGCCTCCTGCCCCATTTGACACACTGGAAAGGAATCTCATCAAGCTGTACAAGCATCCGACATCATTTGATTTCTAAGAAGTTTATCATTTAAGCTAGAACGCTATACCTATACAAAATGTGGTAGACAAAAAAATATTTAAAAATAAATAAACATAAGTGAGGGAATCTTGTTTCAAGAGAAAAAAATAAACTCCATATTCTTAGCGTATCCAATCCGGTGATCTACGCTGACAAAGAAGATCTATCCTAAAAAAAAAGTTATCTTTATAATATCAAGAGGATCTGATGAGAAGCGTGTGTTCAAAACCAATTCTGTTATGAAAACCACTTCTTGGAATGTACTTGAAATGGATTAAAGCTTTCCTCCATAGTTCATAGTAATTCTGTATTACTTTTCTTAATATTGCTGGGTATAAATACAGGAATTGTCAAAACGGAAAATTTCAAAAAAGATAATTAGAATTTTGAAACCGACTTTTCGAGAATTATTGCTTGCAAATGTAGAAGAGACAGAGTTTTGATTTCAACTTCTAGAAGAGATGATTAAATTTTCTACTTGAATCGAACAAATTAAAGTTCAAATAGGGATGAGTCCTTTTACTAGACAGTGAAAAACAGATACAAAAGTTCGAGATATTTCGACCACATACATCATCGTCATCAGCAGATAAACTAAAGTATTACAATTAAAACAAACTATATTTATACAGAATAAAATAACTACTTCCGGGTCACACATAGTTTCCAGTTCATTGGCTAAGAGGGCTCATTAACAGGGTTCATTCAAAGTCTTGAATCCTTTAATATCGACTAAATGTAGGTTAAAATTTTTATGAAGGTGGTACAAAATTATTCTTCCAACTACAAACGAAATGTGGCTGAACTTATAGTTATACACTTGCTTGGTCTGTCAACCTCATATATATGACATAGGTATTTTTTCGAAGGCCACACTGCCATTCTTTGAAGAACAAATAAAAGTTCAAATAGGATGAGACCTTCATTAAAAATTCAGTGTGATCATAGAAAGGCAGTGTGGTCTTTGGAAAAATAACTCTACTTTAATCTGCTGCTATATAGCCCTTAAAGTGCTAACAACAATAAAATTAAACCTTTTTTTGCCCCTTGGCTCTATCTTAGGTCTGTTCATACCTTAAAACCAGCATTTTTCACAATTTTTCTTCTGGTTTTCATACAATCATTAAGATCTTATTGTTGCGTCAATCCTTTACTATTTTTCCACACTGAATCTTAAAAGAAAATAAGCGGAGGCTTTTCTCGTCAAATAGTTTTTGGTAACAAACTGTATGGATCGACTTAGCCCAATATTAACTGCAGATCTAAAAAACATAATTTTGATATGCATTTAAAGAATTTACTTTTTATGATTAATTCGAATATATAATGTTCATTAAGTTTTATTTTACCATCAAAGCTACGAGCCTGAGAAAATTTGCCGGATTTTCTAAAAAGGGGGAATCACCCCAAAAAGTCAAGTGATCTCTATGACAATCAAACCCTCAGATTCAACTCATCAGAGAACCCAACCATAGGGTAGGTTGATTAGAATTTAAATCAAGTATTTGTGGTCATCAACCCATGGCTAATTGTAGAAGAAGCCAAGACAGATAGTCGGATTGAGTGAGAGGCAAATCTGGCATTAACCCCCTTATTAGGATTGTATAAAAATGATGTTAGTTCATTTGTTAATAGATAAGTCTTTCTATTATCCACCCATGCGTTATTCGTAGGGCAGAAGAACTAAGGTAGATAGTCATAGAACTAAGATAGTCATAGAACCTACAGTTTTCCAAATGCTTGGTTAAATGGCACGGATAAACGGTGGGAGTAAGTATGACTCTGTTATTTGACCTATACTTGTTTGTTAGCTTTTAAAAAGACACGCCCACCTACAATAACTTTTAGAATCCTGAAAAACTAACACTTTACTGAAAATTGATCTTACTCGAGGTTTCGAGAGAATTAAAATAGTATGCTAAATTTACTGATTTCATGACCAGTGAAAGACTATTGAGAGCTATATAAATTAGTCTCTTACTTTCCACAGGGTACTTAAGGACTTTTTCGATCACTTGCGTTTTCAGTAAAATTTTAACATTCTACAAATTTAAGAAAATATTAAGAGTCAGTTTATTTTGAACCAATTTTGCAGATATGTGTTGCATAAACTGCAAAAAAAATCCTTCACCTTAAGTTTCATCTTTATTTCCACCAGAAAAAGCGTTTGTTTTAATTAATTAGAGATAATAGACTATATTGACTTAAGCCCCAAAAGTATTTTTTCCTCAGAAAAGATACAACTAAAATATAGTAAAAAATATGCTGAAATTATTATGACCGTCCTCAAGCTCCTCACTCCAATCCTTTCACTTTCAATGCTTAGAAAATTTTGTTACAACATGTCTCAAACCTGAAAAAAAAACACTTGGAAGAAACAACGTCATTAATTTGGGCCGTAGATCCACTCCTGTCTTAAAAAACTGGTCAGATTAGACTAAACTTTTTGTTACTAATTTTGTAGTTTTTTTTTCATTTCTTAAAGCCAAGAATAATATTTACATTTGTTTTAGATTGACTGCGAAATTTGCTTGGATCCTAAAAGATTTTAAAAGAGATGATCCTTCATTAAGTATTTCAACGCTGGAACTTCGTCAGAAACTAGATGAAAGGGAAAATGACCTTGTGAAGCTCCGTCTGAATTGCAATCAGTTACAGAATAGACTACATGTAGCGCAAAGCCAGGCAGCTGTGGTAAATCGGCGACCTAAGATTAATCGTTCCTATTCGTGGGTCACTCCAAGAGTGAACAGTGGGATGAATAGAGGAAGACGAAGGCCAAATTCTACAACACAGACTTTATGGACATCTGGTTCTCAAACTATGCGCAATGGATATCAAGCGTCACCACCGCCATCAGCTTGGATGGCGCAAAATTTGAATTTCTTCCAAAGTCCCGGGGAAGTGCAAGCCATATGCTCAGATGTCAATACATCTAAAATAAGTGAAATAGGAATGCCAGATAAATTTATCCGTCTCTTAGACGAGGTTCATTCAGAAAATCGACGACTCCATGAAACAATAACATCATTGAGAGAGAAGAATGTTGCATATGAGCAAGCAGTTGAGAATCTCCAAGCAAGAACCCGTGAAAGAGAAGCGGAATTCCAGGAGGAGCTCTTCCAAACAAGAACATCAAAGCTGGCTGAATCAAGACATCATGCACTGGAAAATATTGAAATGCAGCGCCTCAAACGTGAACTTAGACAAAAAGCAGCTTATAGTCAAGATCTAGAGCTCCAAATCAAGGAGTATCAACAAAAAATTGAAGCGTACGAAAAAACAATGGACCAGCTAACAACTGAAAATAACATTTTGTTAGGAAAGCTTTCTGCAGAAGAAAAGAAGTGCAGAACTTTAAAATTTCAAAGTGATAATTGCAGTTCACTTCAGCAGCGCATAAGAGAACTGAATGACACAGTTCGCGACTTGACTGAAGAGCTGCTCGTATTGAGAAACATCAATAATGAACTGACAAATAGCTGCCCAGAACAGAAAACAGAGAGAAGAGACAATGAAAGAGAAAAGAAAACTAACGAAATTTTGAAAACCACGGAGGAGGAGCTACAATCTGAAAAGAAAAGATATGAAGATTTGTTGCAAAAGAGTCAAGAAGAGCACAAAAAGAAGTTGGAAATTGAAGAAAAATTAAATGAGTTAAGAGTAGCTCTATCTATTTATGAAGATACTGTAAAGACCAAAGACATTGAGATCGAAAAATGTAAAAAAGAAGTTGTTGCTTTAAATGCAAAACTCAAAGAAATTTCTATCGAATTGAACAGCCAAATTAATCAATTACAACGTGAAGTAGATGGAAAAGAAACTTTATTAAAAGAAGTTCATAGTGAAGTTACTCATTACAGAGGTATTTTACAAGTTCTTGAGGATCAGTTAAAAGAGAAGACTGGACTTTTAAAAGAATTTTCAAATATAAGAAATTTGATTGAAAAAAATGAAAAAAGCAAAGAGTCTTTATCACATGATCAGCTTCTAAAGGGAATAAAGGAAGAACTTTGTCCTCTTATCGAAAAAGTCAAAAAAATAGAATTGTCTGCAGACGGAAAATCAATGGTTGAGCAACTTGTACAGACTGATCCTGAGAAAGTGTTTTTAGGTTATAATAATAAAAAAGACGGTGGTGTCCAAACTTCACCCAACAATTCACAACAAGTCATCCCCCATAATGAGAAATCCTGCAATGTTGCAGCTCCTTTGGGTGAAAAGAATTTTAGAGTCGTTCCCGAAACTTCTAAACTTAAAGCACCAAAACAAGTCCCAATTCCAAAACCAAGAACAGGGACCACCGAAAATAACCAAAAACAGAGTTTGACTCTGCCAAAAAGAGAGCATATTATATTTAAAGAGGAGGATAGTAGTGATGAAAGTGATGCGAGTGTGGAATCAGTCAAATTTGCTCCAAGAGTGTCTGAACAGGGTTGTAGCTCAACGAGCCTAAAGAAAGAAAAATATCAGAACAAGGAAGGCTCCAATGATGTGATGAAGTCAAAAAAAGTAGTATTAAATGTAATTTCTAAGAATAATATTCGAAAAGCTTCATCAGAAACTGACATATCCAGCTCAGAGTCAATAATTGACCAAAAATATGAACTTAGTGACGTTAATAGTCACATCCACAGTGACATCAATAGTGACGTCCCAAATGGATCAAAAAGTAGTGAGCTTAAACTTGGTGGCAAGAAAAAGGAAAGTTCTTTACAACAAAGGAAGAGCTCAGTATCGCAATGGGATACGTCGTATTCCGAGTCAAGTAGCAGCGAATTAAGTTTAGTTAGTAATCAAGAAAAAAGGGATTCTAAGGTACCAACTCCAGGAAAAGCAAGAAATGACCAAGAAAGTGTTGATGAAAGCAGTATGATATCTGATTCTGATGTTTCCTATTCAGAAACTCTAACTGAAACTTCTGTAAGCCAAAAAAATTTGCAAAAACCTAAAATTCAATTCAAGCCGTCAACAAGTATTAAGGAATTATCACCAAAAACCCAAAAACCAAAAAAATTTGCATCTGATCCTTCTGACTCTGAGACAGTTGTTGATTCGAACGACGAGCAATTAAGTACAAGTCATAGTTCTTACAGTGAAATTTCACGGTCTTCAAGTCGAACGAGAAGAAAGATTTCCAGTGGTAAACAAAACAGGGTATCGTCTCCAAAAGCTGATGCCCACATTTCTGCCGAAGATGCCAAATCTTCATCACCATCGGCCAAGGTAAGCGTTTACTTTCATCAATGAGTGTTCCATAATCAAAATATACTAGGTACTAAAATCATTTGAGCAAATTCAGAATCCCCTATTTTATATGGAAAATGAGATGCATTTTTTTTGTTTGTCTTTTATTTATTGAGGTAACAAAAAAAAAAATACAAGTCATCTACAGAAAGTTCAAACTTTGTCAGTAAACGCAGTAGTTTTACCGGCTCCTGCCGCGAGTTTACAGTTGGTACCACAATTTTCCATTTGGTTAAACAAAAAGAATTAAAATAGTGACATGATATATAACAAAATCTGAATCCCTGTCGGAAAATGCAACAGTCTTACCAACTCGTGCGGTGATTTTACGGATTCTATTCGAAACGGAAATTATGCTAATTATTGACAAAAAAACAGTCGGTAAAAATTACCAGCCAATCAGTAAAATCCCTTGCTCCCCCCTTACATTTTAGCTAGTAACGACCCTGGAGGTGACATATAGCTGTTAAACAAATGTTAGCATTTGATATGCTCAAATGCTCAACCGAATAGAAAAAAGATGGATATATTGTGATGGATCACGATGGCAGCAATTGTGCCACTATGACTTCTGGCTATTTTCCCTATCTGGCTGTGGCTGTTTGCTTATGATTTTCTGCAATAAATAACATAAACGATGTCCTGGAAATCCTCAGACAATAAAGTCAGGCCAGTATGAAGTATCTCAGAATGTTAAACCAGTACAGGTAAAAAAAAACACAATTTCCTGTTTAGATACGTCAGTTTTGAAAGGGTTTTTTTTTTTTTTTTTTTTTTTTTTTTTTTTTTTTTTTTTTTTTTTTTTTTACTGCCTGGGTTAATTACATTGGCAAATTGATCCTTTTTTTCAAAGCGTACCCAATAAAAGCGTAAAAAATGTGAAATATTTCTTAAATTTGAATTTTTAACAAAAATTGTCCAATTTCTACCCAGTTTCTTTTAAGAATGAATGAATGAATGAGCGTATATAAAGCCATGTTTCAGGCCGTATCCATACAAATAAAACAACAAACAAACTAAATAATGTAACACTCGACTTTCGAATCATCTGACCTTTCCGGACAAAATTTCCAACTGCTAGACCTGTTATATTTACTTTGACGTCGACTTCAAAACTCAAAGAACGGGCTCACAACCACCCACCTAAAGAAAGCTCCCCCTTACATCATTTAGCCCCTGACACCTGAAAGGGAAATGGTCCAGCCAAACAAAATCACCATAAATCGGGCAGGTATACCACATTTCCGGGTAACACTTTTTTTCCAAACACTATACGAGGGAGACAGTTTGCCCGCACCTGCATCCATGACCTCAGGGATTCTTTTGGAATATCTAATTTAAAATAAAACTCTTCACCATTTTTTTCTTTTTCCTTATAGTAAGCACTTAAGCTTTCCGACTGGCTAAGGTCATTCCACCATTTGTGGATTTCTTGATCTTCCAGCCTTAATTGGACCTCTGACAGAAAAACTTGGTGAAACTTAGTGATTAATCATTTATTGTAAGAAGGGTCATTGATATCTCAGGGGATGTGTGCACACAGTTTATAAGAACAGTAAAAAAATAACAAAATGAAAGAATTTTAGTTTCATTTAAAAAAGTCATTTTGGCAAATTTCTCTATTTTTTTTATTTCATAATAACTATGAGGAGGAGCTTCCACTTCCTAGGTCTTCTTTAAGGTAAATTTTAGCTTTTACATAACAATGCCCTAGAGATGAATATTTTATTCTAGGTATTAATCACATTCATCATAAAGCATAAGCTCCAGTTCATTTCAGCGTATTGATCGGTGGATTTCTGGAGGGAAGACCCCCTTAGTAGTAATGGGGCCTACGGAAACGACAGGCAAAGTAACCCTGACCAGTTTCCGGACTATTTCTGTTCTGTCTATTAAAAACGGATAGAATTTGATGGGCAACATTTTTTAACTTCAAATTATAGACATCATAAGAAACTCTGATATCATAAGATATCGTGAAAGTAAAGGTAGCTCCACCAGAATTTTTGTATAAATCCTCCAAAGTTGAAAAAAGCGGTGAAAAAGAGCGTATACGGCTGTGTTGGTCGCACGCGGCTTGGTGTTGCAGTAAGTGGTTAGTAGTAGTAGTAGTAAATTTTTTGAGTTTTCTTTCGACAGGTAAAATTCATGAAAACATTTTTGGAAGAAAAAGAAGACATAAGAGTAAAAGCACCATATTTATAGGTTATCAAAAAAATTGTTCAGTTAGACCTCTGTATCTTACACCTTTTGTCTGTGTTTAGGACTATTCTTATGCCCTTTTCAATTTACGTTTCTCTTACATATTCCAATCTTGTTTTTAGGCTCTACAATCACAATTGGGGGTTCATATCAACCACGTTACTATTTTCAGAGGAATTGCAGATTCAAGATACAGTTCTATTTATGTTGAAGGGGATTACCTGGATATCCCCGTTGACAAATTGGAAACTGAATCTGTGCCGCTTAAACAAAATACAGTCGTACGAATTGATTTTCGAACCAGTAAGATATAATTTTGGAATTTTATTTTCAGTTATTAATAGTAATTACAATATATGTTAATATTTTTATTATTTTTTAACCATATGTTAAAAATAATACGTTATTATTAGCTATTATCTATATTAGTTAGAAATTATTTTTTATTCTATCACTTACTATCAAATACTAATTAAGATTGTTCTAGACTACATTCTTTTCGTATCTAGAGTATTGGTGCTTTATCCAAAAACTTAGTGAAAAGCCCTAAATAAGTATAAATGTCACCTAAAATGGCACACAAAATCAGTTGAGCGGGAAAAATGAGGTAATTTAGGGATATATTGGCGATCGTGGTTATCTTAATGCTGTTTAGGCTTATGTTTACTTTTGTCTGTTTTTTCCCCTTAGAAACAATTAAAAAATTAAGCTGCTAACCATTTAATTTCAGGCATTATATAATTGTACCTACCGTAGTTTACCCAGGAAAAGACCTGCTGGGGTTGTTAAGGTTTGAAAGAGGTATTTTTTGGCAAAAAAAAGTTTTTTCCAGGTTACTAAATTAATTTACCCCCTTTTTCTTTATCTTTTTGGCCTTATAGCAAATAATTAGGGCAATGTGCCCCTCCCCTTTCTATTGCAAAGACTCAAGTTTAAATCGATCGATAGAAAAAGAGTAGTATTCTTGCAAAAATTAAAAAAATCTGTTACATTGATTTTTACTGGTATCACTGCTGTTCCTTTTGGTTTTCATTTATTCAATGACACTAGTTCTTGTTCCTTTTAAGTTGAATTATCATATATAATAATATATTGATGACCTCCCGGTCAAAAGTGTCACGTATACACCCAAACTTCATCTTCATGGACGAAGCTATAAGAAGTCGACGAGCCTTGTCTCCCCGAAATCAATTTGGCCACAGATCTCTGTCAATTAACCCACTTCGATTGGCTGATAACCTCCTGTGCAAGATAGCTGAGAACAACCCTTCGCTGCAAAAAGCTTCTACGATTCAGCTCTATCATCCCACTTTACATCAGACCTATCACCGAGTATGGATACCCGCTGCATGCTGGGCCCCCGAAGACGTTGTTGGCACCACTCCGAAAGATCCAAAATAGGGCTTGGCGGATTTAGTCGTTCCCAGCGAATCTCTCCTGTCTGAAAGTGAGAGGTTTAATGTACTGTTGATGGCTATTTTCTACAAGTAACAAATGTCTCCTCCTTCTTAATCCTCCTTCTCTAGTGTTTTTTCGAACTCTACTGCCAACCAAAAACACAGACGCGAAGGCACACAGCTCGGCTCAATTATCTTAAGGCTGGCAGAAAAAATAGAGTAATTCAAAAACACCTCCATTCAACGTTGCACTGGGTCTGAAAATGATCTTCCTGGGGAAGCTATACCTAAAAAATTCTTGTTTGACTCTTTCAAAAAACAGATTGAACAGTCATCTAAAACCTTGATAAAAGCTGGTGGCAAATAAAATATTTAATTATAATCAGTGCTATGAATTTAGGAATAAAATAAAAATAAAAAGAAGTATTCATAACATTACTGTGATGTTTAAAGACATAGTGAGGATTTGTAAGAATAAACTATCGAAGGCTACATTCTGTTCGTCTTTGCTCTGATTTAGCTCTTTACCTTTCTTTGGAAAACTTTCTTATGCCAGTGGAATCCCTAGGAAAAATATAACGCACCTATGTCGCCAGTATAGTCAAAATGAGTGCAAACAGTATATGAAAAATAAAAATGATAGCAACAACAAACTAATAAAAAGGCGAGTTTGAAAGAAATATGATAAATAAAGAGGAAAAATCAATGACCTGTAAAGCAATAATATTGTTTACAAATCATTCAAGTTCAAGATGAATCATTCAATCTATTTTAAGTTCATCTGTAAACGCAGCTAAGGCTAGTTTTATTACATTCTAGACATGGCCTATAAAACTAATGGCAGAATAATGTTTGAAAATAAAACTTTGGCGCAAAAAGTTCAAACAGGGATAAGATATTTTTAATAGACAGTGATAAATTTGACAAAAATACTAGATATTTCGCTCATATATGCAGGGAACGTCCATTAGTATTACTACTGGTGACAGTCACTGCATATGTGACCGAAATACCTAGTATTTTTGAAATTTGTCACTGTCTATTAAAAGTATTTTATCTCTGAACTTTTATTTATCGTCATGGAAAGGCAGTGTGGTCTTCAAAATTGTCTACATCAAACACTAAAAAGACCCTATGACTGCAGTTGTCAACAATTCAAAATGAAATTTGCTAGTTTTAATATTGCTTTTGGGTGAGAAAATTAGCCTACACTTTGGAGGAAGAAGGTGAAAAGTGCAATAATTTAACTTTTTAGGTTCACGTAAAAGGAAAATTTCAATGACGAAGTCCGCACAAGTTTCTTCTGAAAATATGAATAGCAATGACTGTGGTGATATGAAATTGGGCTTAGTGACGTAGCTAAAGACAAGCTAAGTTTTCTGTTTTTAGCCTTGAAAAAGATTATATTTTATTTACTTATATTGTGGTAGTGATGATGGTATGGGGTGGTGGGGAACTGACATTGTTTCTGGGTCCACAAACCCTACCTACGTCTTTGATTTGGCTCCTTAAAACCACCCTCTAGAAGCATACATATTTTTGCATTTCAGGCACAATTTAAGATTGATAATATTTACGTTATTAAATACCTTTAATGATTTTGCGTTTTAAAACCATTTTTATAATATTCACCATAATTTGAATAATATCCTTCTTTTCAGTTATTAAGGTGGATGGTAATCGTCGTAAGCTGTTCGTTGAAAACTTAAAAAAAAATACTCCCATTCGATTCACAGTCATTGCCGAACCGAAGCCAGAATTTGATGAAACACTAGATTGCATTGAACTGGGGTAAGTAATCGCAACATATCATATCTAATCAAGGAAACCGCCGTATGTTTTGCCAGGGAGGAAGAATTTTCAAGTGAACTGATGTACGGTAATAAGTTAAAGCACTTTAATGCACTAATAGATAGCGATATTATCATTGCCATAAAGGTGATTGGTTCAGAATATATCTGAGGAAACAAGGGCAAATACATAAGGTCCTAGGTCTCAAAGTTTTTTTTTAATGTCTTTTATTTCCTGTAAGCCAGTGCCCCCTGGTGGTAAGCTTAGAATTTACGGAATTTTGTAACCGGTTAGCAATCAACGGGGTACCCTTAATGAATCCCTCTGAATATTTAGGTTTATACCACTCAAAGCTTTATATCTCAGACCTAAACTGGGATCCATACACCTTTCTCCTGAGATCTACTCCCCCCTTAATTGGCACTTAAATACACAAGAGGGGTGGGTATTATAAACCGAAAGCAGCTTTGAAGAAGAATTACGTTCTCTTTATAGGTATTGGAAGATCTACAAGGGATCTTTTTTTATAAATTAATCAATTATTCAGTTTCTTTGCAGTTTCGACTAGACCTAACTTCTGTTCGCTAATACTTCTAAAAATTAGGATAAAAAGAACGTACAAAAGGAAAATAGTTAAAAATGTCTCTAAAAAATGTAGGTTAAGGTTCAATCGGGTTTATTTAATAAAAAAGGTGATAAATATACTTCAAAAATATTGCACTGTGTCAAAAGGAAGGTTTAGTTGGAGTAACAATAAATTACTACTACAATGAAATAAATTTTATCCCGGGAATGTTTAAAAATAAAAATTCCCTAAAAATAAACAGCATGCAACAAGAACTAAAATTGTCACACTACATTCAAAGAATACCATTAAATAAAATGTAATTTTTTTTAGATATTTTTTAAAGATGGAGTGAATGTTTCTGTTTTATTATCATAAACCAGAAGTAGACCATATTAGGTTGTCTAGTATTTTTTTTTAATTTTCTCTACAAGAAGAGGGGGGGGGGTACATATTGATGATGAGCAGAATATCTCCCCTCTTGTGTTCAAGCATATACATAGATGAAGTTGATATATTCTTTTCTTCCAGAGTTGGAGCCTTCTCGATGATTGAGTTGCTGAAACGAAGAAGTGACATAAAAAATTTTAATATTGATATACTGGATGTCAACAAAGAATCAAAAATCGGGATTTTAAATATTAGTGTCTATGCTTTTAGGCTTTTGAGCTCTTTAGCTACTGAATTCAAAGTTTAAAGAAATACCCCACCCCCGATTGGGGAAATTCTTGATATAAAACAAAAATAAGGTTTTACAAATAAACCAAAAGAAGTATTTGCTTGGTATTATTTTACTGGGGGATTTTGAAACTAGGACGTCTCTGTTTTCGGTTTTTGAGTTCTTTAGCTTCTGAACTCAAAGTTTTTATTGTTTTCATTTTCCTCAATTTCAAACTGAATGTGTGTAAGATAATAAGCACAAAGTTAAATAAATTATTGATGGCACTTTCACTCTTATGGACTTTTATGTTCAATCGTGCAGTTCCTCCTTCCATCCTCTCCTTCCATTTTGCTGCTTCTTGTCTTCTTTTTCTTCGTCTCCACTTGTGACCTTCACCCCTCCTAAAACTTTGTACTTGAACAGAAACCTTTTCATCAAATATTTTTTCTAGACAGCGTTTGGCAAGATGAAAAAATAGCCGCAATAATTTCAAATTATCGCTTCGTTCCTAAAGGTTGTATCAAAATCAGTCCTGTGGTGGCGCAGTGGATTTGATCTTAGCTTGGTAATACGGGACCCAGAGATCGAATCACGCTGCAGGAATGCACTGCAGGGCCGACGCACGGACCTTAGTAGTCAAGAAGCGTCGTTCATTCTTAAATAATAATAGGTTGCATCAAACATTTTCATGCTTTTTAAATAAATGCCTCCGAATTGGGTGGGAGGAAGCTGTAAGGAAATATGGAAGAGAAATGGGAACTTCCTGGGAGGATGTAAAGAGGGAGGCTTTGAATAAATTGGGATGGAGGAGCAGTATGAGCAGCTGTGTTGGCCTCAGGCAGCTTGGTGCTGCAGTGAACTGTTAGTAGTAGTTGAATTAGATTTAGATAAATGCCAAAAACCGTCTCCTAAGCTATTCTTGAGGACCATCAGGGCAATTGTATAATCAGTCGCTATTTGATTCACCTGATCTACATTGTCCTGCCGATCCTCCATTTCAGAACAGCTTACCAATCGCTTTTAGGGAATTATCAATTGAGATCTTTGGCAATTATCACTTTTGGCAATTGAACTTGGCTTTTCCTGCTGATCCTCCCTCGGAGAACAGCTTACCTATCAGCTTTTGGGAATTATCAATTGAGCTTTTTGGCAATTGAACATGGCTTTCCCTGCTGATAATCACTTGGAGAACAGCTTAGCAAATAGTTTTTGGCAATTACCTAATAGGTGTAGATGCAGCCTTTCGGCGTGACGTTGACTAAATATATAAATGAAAACTACCAGAAACTAAGTTGATTATTTCTTGTTTTGTGAGATTTCTCTCTGATTATGGAGAATTTCTCCATAGCATAATATTTTTTCTGAGATGATTCAATATTAATTTTTTTTTTATTCTGATATCTATAAAGTCAGAGGCGTTCCTAGGGTTGTTGGCACCTAGGAAAAAATGAATTATAGCACCTCCCTCCTAACCCTTTGGCAATTGAACCTCCTCCCTTTTGGCAATTGAACATGGCTTTCCCTGCTGATAATCACTTGGAGAACAGCTTAGCAAACAGTTTTTGGCAATTACCTAATAGGTGTAGATGCAGCATTTCGGCGTGACGTTGACTAAATATATAAATGAAAACTACCAGAATCTAAGTTGATTATTTCTTTTTTTTGTGAGATTTCTCTCTGATTATGGAGAATTTCTCCTTAGCATAATATTTTTTTTCCGAGATGATTCAATATTAATTTTTTTTTATTCTGATATCTCTAAAGTCAGAGGCGTTCCTAGGTTTGTTGGCACCCAGGAAAAAATTAATTATAGCACCTCCCTCCTAACTCAAATATAAGCAAAAAAAGCCCAAAAATTTGATTAAGGTTGACAGCCCCCCAGGCACGGTCCCCCTCCCCCGGTTTGAACGGCTGTGCTTGAAGGCTACCGTCAATATCCATTAAACGTTAAAAATCGAAGGAAAATCTGTTCTATATACATTTCTGATAAAATAAACAAGTTTTTTTGTACTGAATGTAAGGAGCAGCATTGAAACTTAAATGAACAGAAATTGTTCCGTTTATGAGTCACTCTTTCTGCTGAAGTCTTAAAGTTCTTTAAAAATATGTCTCATTCAAATTCAACGGCCTTTGTCTTTGAACAGTCTTTCTTAAAGAATCGTGACAAAAATTCAAAATTTAGTGTAAAGAGCCAGGGTTGAGGAACTGACATCCACGTCAAATAAGGAATAATTTCTGTTAATCTTAAGTTTTAAAGTTACTCCTTACTTTAAAAAAATTATTTATTTTAAATTTATTTTCTGACCGTTTTCAAATCATGCCCGGAGATCCCCCACTCCCGAGTAAAAATTTTCCATGGAAAGATCTTCCTGGAAACTTTTTTCCTCACAAAAAGTTCTCCCCGTGGTTATTTCCCAATAACAAATGCTTAATATATTACAGTGGGCAAATTTTATAACTTACAGCCCTTTCCCCAGGGGCTTAGTTTATCCTCTGAGGCATAGTTATTGGACTTTTCAACTATGGTGAATCAATTAGCTATCTCAAATTTCTGATGAGAAGTATTTGGGGAAAAAAGGGTGCGAGAGGGGGGGGGCTACTTGGCCCCCAGTCTTTTTAGTCACTGAAAATGGACACTAGAACTTTTGATTTCCGTTTGAATGCACCCTCTCCTAGCCATCTATAACCGTTGGTTTATTGCGATCACATCTGGAAAAAATAAACAACAGAAAAATAATCCGTGATCTTTCTTCTGGCAAAAATTAGAAAATTCCACGTTTTTGTACATAGGAGCTTAACATCTCTGCAGTAGGGTTCTGTGGAATGCTAAATCTATTAGAGCGATTTTCATTAAAGTCACTTGATGTTTTGGTGGTGTCTCCCCCCTTTTTCAAAAAAAGGACAAATTTCTGTATATTGTTTTGTTTTTCTGTTGTTTTTTTTATTATATTAGCGTATTTAGTTGTTCTTTTTTTTTTTATAAAAACGCATTAGTTTTATGATTATAATAGCGCTTTTCTCTTCAGTTTTTCTTCCTAGTTTTTGGTTTCTGAAAAATTTTATTTTGTTTATTTCCTCTCGCTTTTCTTTCTGGCGTTTGTTTGTCTGGTTATATCATTTTGTCTGTCTCGAATTTTTTATTATATTAGCATATTTAGTTGTTTTATAAGCGAATTGTTTTATTATAAATTAGCCTTCTTCTCCTCGGTTTTCTTTTTGGTTCTTTGTTTCTCCAGTTTACGTATTTCACTTCTCCCCATTTTTTAAAATATTCTTAGTACATTCATAGGGTAAAGCGGAAGTCTCAGTTGAAATATCTGTACTTTTCCAATTTTCTTGACTAGCTGGACCAAAGAGTATGGGTAATTTGGAAGAGCGAGAACTAGTCCTTATGTCAAGCAGAAAAAACTCAACGCCATCTAGAATTCGCCGATACCCATACTGTTTGGCTGGACATTTGCGCGATGATATCAACTCTAATGTAGGAAATTTTTAAGCAAAAATTTATGAATTTAAACATCTAAAAATTAACCATGACGAGTAGCCACTGGCAACAATAGTTACAAGCGACATCCTTCTTGTGCAGAGTAAGGATGTTAAATCACCACGACTTGAAATGCTTAGTGTCTTAAATACACTTATTTAACGTTGATAGAAAAAAAATATAATCGATGTGAAAGTTCTTTAATATAACAAAAAATACATCACAATTGTAAATAGCAAAAGGAATAAAACAGTAGAGTCAAATAGAAAAAAGAGTTACAGGAAAGAATAAAGAAATAGCGAAGATAGTAAATAAAGGAGAGAGAACTGATTCAATATTAGAGAGTGGATTGTTTTGATCGTATCCCTTTTTAATATTTTATTTTTATCCTGTTTTATACACAAGGGGATGGATTGTTTCGTTAGTATTTCTGTTATTTTTTTATATACATCTCTTATTTTACACCCCCCCCCCTCTAATACGAGATGAAGGGGGTGGATTGTTTCGATTGTATCCCGGTTTTATTTTTATTTCCCCCACATCATAAAAAAACAAGAAACAAGAAGGGACAAATAAGCAATAATCCAAAATAACAAGTTTCAATTCTTCATCAATATATCGACAATCTATGCGATAAGGGAACAGATAGAATCTTACAGAAGCCACCAAATTTCAACAACCAAAAGCTACCAAACGACGTCGCTATCAGAATTCTGGCTACCGTATCTGACTGAAAGCAAAATTTTCCAAATCTTTCAAGTTAGTTCCTTTCATTAAATTTTCTTTTGAATATATACGCAGAAATAACAAGAGGAAACTCTAAAGGCTAACATTAAAACACATCTATTGACGAGGAAGCTTTTCTTTAATTTGCACAAAAATCTTTCAGTTGGCAAAAAGTGCTCAATCTGATCTAAAACAGAAACAAATCGACACTCTTCGATTCATCTACACCCATACATCTACATACATCTACATCTACATACACCCATACATACATTCATCTCCACCCATATGAAGACACTCTTCGACGTAGAATCCGGCTGCCGAGCCAAAATTTGGTTTAATAAGATGCATAACAGAAATTATGTTGAGATTGATTAAGCTTTCCTGCCGCTTTCTACAGTCATCTCATCAATACGAACATCTTTCCACACGCTTTCCATCTCATCAATATGAACATACATAAAGAATAAATGATTACAATATATGTGAGACACGTCGTTCTTTACTAGGTCATTGTGGTTGTGTTAATATGTTAATAGTGATGAAGAGTACACTGCCTTTCGATATCAAATAAAAACAACTTAGAAACAATAGGGAAATTTTGTCCAAGACAGTGGAATTCAATTCAGCGGATATAGAGTCCTGGTTGAACTTCGTTGAAATAAGGATGCTATTGCTGTTTTAAAAAGTTTTTAAAAACAAATTAAGTTTTAACCTTCACATTTTGATGTAAGTTCTTATATATACATATATATTGCCCTTGGGAATAGGGCCAAAACATCCACTTAATTGAATTCCACTGTCTTGGAGAAAATGTCCCTACTGTTTCTAAGTTGTTTTAGTACAGTAAATGTTGAAATAGAGAAAATAGATCAACACTTACAAAAATTCAACCCCGGCCCCCGGGGGTTGAAAATTCGCTCCCGGCCCTAAACATTTTTCCTCCGAGGTAACAACAATACAAGTTATACATACTAAAAAAAAATACTACAAAAACAGGAAGCTGTAAAATAACACTTGCCGAATCCTTTGCCTTTAAAACTTTCTTTTATTTTTTGAGTTGAACACTTTTCTTTATGTTACACAATTTTTTATCGGTTGATAAAATAATTTTTGAACTCTGATCAGAATAAGAGTTGAATTTTTCAACTCTGATCAGAATAAGAGTTGAATTTTTCAACTCTGATTCAGACCTGAAGAGAATAAAAATGGAATAGTTGTGGGCATCAAGTCACGGCTAATTGATAGCAAGCTCCCTCGTGTTAAGTATAATTTTTTCGTGTTATAAAAATTTAGCAAAAAAAAAAAAAACAAAAAAATAAACAATACAGCAAAAGCAGGAAGCAGTAAAATGACACTTGCCGAATCCTTTGCCTTTAAGACTTTCTTTTATTTTTTGAGTTTAACACTTTTCTTCATTTTACACAATTTTTTATTGGTCGGTAAAACAGCTTTTCAACTCTGATCAGAATAAAAAATGAACTGAACGTTCGCCAAAATCAAGTAATTTTTTGATGTAAAAATCAGCTGCTGAAGCAAAATTTGTCTGTTGTTGAAAACAGATTAGACCAAATTTTACATAAGAACAGAAAACAAAAAAGGGGTTTCCACTACGAGATCACAACGATATTGGGTATACAGACTCAAAGAAAAACGAAAAAGGAGAAAGTTGTAAAAAATAACACAAATGAGGTCAAATTCTTTGGCTTTTAAAGTTAGTTAATTGGACCTTAACTAAATAACTTTACCAACCAGTTCAGCATGAAAATATTGAACAAAATAGCGTTTAGAACTCAACTTCACATCTTTGGTTATTTATCCCCTTATAGCTCTAAATACACAAAAAAAGCAAAGGAATAGACTAGTGTTAATCAAGGGGCACAATCAGAATTTCAGGGGGAGTGGAACCATCTTTTTCTCGGTGACAACAGAAGGATGTCAATAAAGGTAATTAAGAGCTTTAAGATAGAAAAATTCCACATTCTATGCATTTTCAGGTAGTTTTAGAAATTCATTTTAGCTTTCTATTCACGGGGGGGGGGATTTCCTATGTTCTAGATCGAACTAAAGGAAGTCGGACAAGATAAAATCATTGGTTGGATTTTTTTTCAAAACGATGCATAAGATAATACTTTTTGTTGGGGGGGGGGGGGTGCACCCAGACCTCTTGTTTAATTTTTTTTCTCCAAAGCGTTTCAACTGATTTCGCGTTACGGAGCATGGTGCAACCAGTTCAACCCTCATCACAGGCCAGAGATATCTATAAAGGAACAATCTTTATTTTTGGTATAAAACAAAAATCTAATGAAATCAAATACATTTTTAAGATTCAAATCGTTATCAATCACAATCAAAAAAGGAAAGGTAAAAAACTCACAAAAACACAATCAGAAATTGAAACAAAATTTACGTCACAAATTAAAAGTTATTTTGATAGATAAAACCTCCCTATAGCATAATTACTAATAATAAACTTAACCATAAACTTAAGCCTCGTTCAGCCTTCGGACGCATTTTTAAAAATTTACTAGTTTTAGTTTTCATAATTTTAGAGAATAACTAGTTTCCATAAACAAATATGTGAGCAACCTTTTTGGACCATAAATTTGTTTCCTGTTACTAACAAAACTGTTAAAACCCCAACTGTTACTAAGAAATTCCTGTTAGTATGGAGAAAAAGAACAGTTAGGTAAGAAAATATACTATTAACACCTTGAAGAAACCTGTTGGTTTGGAGGAACAATTAAATATATAACCTTGACATGTAAACAAAGACATGAAACAGAATAACAGAATTTTTTTTAGATTATGAATTTGGATGTAGTCAAACTTTCAGAAGCCATTTTTTTATTTTAAATAAAATCAATCTTTGGAATTGAAGAGATGTTTCTCGATTATAAAATTAAATACGAGACATATATTAAAAGATACCCTTTTGATATTGGATACACTGTTGACCCTAAGCTTCTTGAGTTTAAGGGTTGTTATTTATTACCAAATTAAAAACGAGGCTTATATTAAAAGATACTCCCATGATATGCTTGTATAAAGCAGCTATTTTTGAGGCCTCAGTCAAAGATACACACAGTCTTCGAAGTTCGGACCAGAGACAATTAGAAATTTATAAGATTTGGAGGTTGAAATTATCTTTGAAGGAGATAGTTGTCTATACAATTTAGTGGCTCTATGCTTTGTTATAATATAAATTAGAAATGTGCTATAGAAAAAATTTGTCAAAGATAGATTTGAACCGAAGTCCTTCCATAGTAAAAGAAGGGAATTCACCACTGAGGTACAATAGCCCACGAACAAGACACATTTGACATATCAGTATAACATTCTAAATAATTTTTGCTGCTGATAATAATAATGATATATTGTAGCAAATTAGAAATATAGTATGTGATGTAAAAAATTCGTCAGAGATGAGAGTTGAACCGATGTCCTCCCATTGAGAAGGCAGGCAATTCACCACTCAGGTACGATAGCCCGCAAACTAAACACATTTAATATAACTATACAACCTTTACATAGCTGTTGTTTCTAATAAAACATAATGTAATATATTAGAAATGTTATATAATGTAAATCAGAAATGTGCAATAAAAAACTTGTCTGAGGTAAGATTTCAACCGATGTCCTCCCATTAACACGATAGGCAATTCCAGCAACAAAGTACGATAGCATACAAACTAGACATATTTAACATAGAAATAAAACCTTTTTAATAAAGTTTGCCACTGATAACAGTAGTAAATTCGCCCAAATTTGTAAATACTTTCACCTCTGCCAAAAGAAATTTTCTGTGATGTAAATTGTTAACTATTATTAATCTCATATTCGCTGCATTTTTTAGATTTGTGTTTATC
Organism: Artemia franciscana; assembly: GCF_032884065.1. Lineage (NCBI taxonomy): Eukaryota > Metazoa > Arthropoda > Branchiopoda > Anostraca > Artemiidae > Artemia > Artemia franciscana. Next base: position 31,542,072 of record NC_088868.1, on the reverse strand, counting down.
CCTAAAGCCATAAATGCATACGGGAAAAGGAAGACGGAAAATCAGGGGAAGGAGGTCTCCACTGATATCCGTTTGTAGCCGTCCTCCCCTCAGATAATTCAAAAAATCATAGCGTAAAATTTGGTTCACAGAAACTCTTTTCGTTTAAAGTAATAAAAATATTATTTTTCGTCTCCCCCCCCCCCAGAAAAATACACCTGGTCCCCACTCCTAAGCATCGCACGCGTTATAACCAACACGTATCACTGATATTCCACAAATGTTGGTAGTCGCAAAAAGTTAAAGAAGATAAAAGAAAAAGTGGAATTGATAAACGGACAGGTTGAAACACGGAAGAAAAGGAGGAAGCAAAACTGAAGAGCTCCGAGGCTAAATTCATTGTTTAAGTAAAACCTTCAACTAGGATAGTTTAAAAAGAAAATAGGATTTATTTTAACGTGCAAATCGTACTTCGAAAAAAAATATTGGAGTTTGCTTATGGGTACTAAATACTAAGAATAAAATCAATTTATTAACGGAAACTAAAATTAAGGGTAGAGTAGTTCGTGTGAAGCCATTTATGCAACTGCCATTTTTCATGACATCAGATTTCCTGAAGTCATTTATGATAATAAGATTATTTTTTGGGTCTTTTACAGCCTAGATTACATTCCCTTGGTTCCAAAACTCTTCCGTGGAGTTGCTGCACGGATTCTGATTTTTAAGTCTTGGAAGTAAAATTGAGTTCGGAAGTTGGAAGTAAAATTAAGTTTGGAAGTAAAATTTCTTGGTCTTCTTCTTTCATCATGTGACGTACAATTCATGACATTCTTGAATTAAAATTGATAAAATTACTGACCAATGTGACGTAAAACAGCAAAGTGATATAAAAATTTCTTTCAAAACTTAGCCTAATGGGCTCAATTGACTAAACACATTTGTTGGGTCGGTACTTGTTGGGTACACATTTCCAAGGCATTACCAAGGACACGTACGAATAAATATTGAAAAAATTAAGCAAGGGCTATAGGAAACAAACACTTTCAAAAAATTTGTTTGGATTTCGTGATTTCAATCAACATCAACCTAACACTACTTTGGTAGTAGCTAAAGACTTCCTAAAAAATTAGACATAGAACCCTTTCAGTCATCCACTTCCATCATTCGATAATGGCCTTAGCCATTTCATTAATTAGTCCTAAAAAAATTCAAAAATAGGGTAGAAATTGAACTTTCTTCAAATCCACAAGCAACTTTTTTTTTTACCATAACAGATCAGCATAATAATACTTGTGCAACTAGCGTCTCAACCAAATCATAATTAAATCACCAACATCTAGGGTCTTTCAATTTTCCCTTTTTTTGGCCCTTTGGCCAAACTTTGGCCAATTTTTCCAATTTAGGCTCTTTGGCCGAGATCACTACTTCACAATTGTAAGAAACGCATTTAAAAACTATTTACAGTTCACTCAGCTGTTTCTGGTAGTATATCACTATTTTACCATTTTATTATTTTTTTTTACCATTTTACCATTAGTGCACAACTACAGGAAACGCATTTAAAAAGTATTTACAGATCACTCCAATGTTTCTGGTTTAACCAGAATCGCACTAAACTTCAAGGCACTTTCCCCTTCCTCAAGCCGGACTTCAACCATAGAAAAAATAGTCAGTACTTGAACTAAATCTGTCAAATTGGGTCCATTGTCCCAAACTAGTGTTAGTGTTCCTATACCACATTGTGATTCATGAGTTAGCTTCTTCAATGGTAATTTCTGAAAAAGAAAACGTAAAGTTATATATGATGTATATATATCTATATATATAAAAATAAGTTGTTTGTTTGTGTGTTGACTGACGTCATGTTTGTGTGTCGACTGACGTAATTATAAGGATTGAGCATTATGCCGTCATGAAGTTGTTTGTCGACTCACGCCATGTTTGTCGACCGACGAAATTACAGACCGGGACACCGGGACACAAATAACGACCGGGACATCGGGATACAGGGAATATAAATGACGACCAGGACACTCAAAGAGAAATTACAAACTGGGACACCGGGACGCAAATAACGACCGGGACACAGGGAATATAAATGACGACCGGGACACAGGGACACAACTACAACGGGGACGTCGGGGGGCACAGGGGGATATAGATGACGACGGGGACACAGGGAATGTTCGATTAGCAATCACCATCAACAAAGCTCAAGGGCAATCATTAGAATAATGAGGTATAGATCTAAATACGGATTGTTTTTCCCATGGACAGTTATATGTTACATGTTCAAGAGTCGGTAAACCTGACAATCTATTTATATGCACAGACAATGGGACAGCGAAGAATGTTGCACATCCCATCATGATAAATCTGCCCTTTTACTTTGAAAGTAGGCATAAATTGATCTTGATTTTCGATTTGGGCACCAAACGACGTCATTTGGAAACATGACTTATATTTTCTGATGTTTAACAAAAAACGCTTAGATTCTGACGTAGTTCCAGTAAGCAAAGTCTTCAATGGCTCTGGTGGTGCAGCCAGTTGAGGAAGTTTAACTTTAACGTCTCTAGCCGTTTTCGATGGAGTATATCCTCGGCCATTTTCGATTTATATTTTTCCCATAACTCTGTAGGAGCTAAAGGAGAGCAAGTTGTTAGTATGATTCCAAACAATGCACGAATTTGACTTGGAGTTGACGTTTCGCACGCGTCATTGATGCAGTTATCCCAGTGTTGGTCATTCTCCAACAAATTCGGAGCTTGGCATGCACTACGGTAAGTGTCATGTATGATACCGTTTACAGTTCTCAAATACTCAAAGGACGTCGGACCGGGTACATTTACCAAAAGTAGGCGGAGAAAGAAGCATTCATGTTGATTGGGGTGACTGGTGTAGACTCTTCCTATCGTAGTATCTTTGAAGATGGTAGGTTGGCCGTCGACTGACTTACCCTGTTTTCGACGTTCAAATACTTCATTTTTAGCATTCCACATGTAATACGAAGGCACTTCAGTATACAGCAGTTTTTTTGCAAAAGAATCGTTTTGACATAACGAAAAGAAAGCAGTTAATGTTGTATCCGGTGGATTCAGGGCTCTTTGTCGCACGTTGGATTCCGAAAAATAAACACGTTGTCCATTCTGTAAATGTACCATACAGCTCAATCCTTATAATGGCATCAGTCGACAAACATAACGGCAGTCGACACACAAACATGACGTCAGTCAACAGACAAACAACTTATATATATATATATATATATATATATATACTAGCTGTTGGGGTGGCGCTTCGCGCCACCCCAACACCTAGTTGGTGGGGCGCTTCGCGCCCCCCCCAAGCCCCCCCGCGCGCGTAAGTCGTTACGCGCCATATTAGTTACGCGCCATTGTAGTTGTGTCCCTGTGTCCCACCTGTGAATAGAGATAGATATATATATATATATATATACTAGCTGTTGGGGTGGCGCTTCGCGCCACCCCAACACCTAGTTGGTGGGGGCGCTTCGCGCCCCCCCCAAGCCCCCCCGCGCGCGTAAGTCGTTACGCGCCATATTAGTTACGCGCCATATTAGTTACGCGCCATTGTAGTTGTGTCCCTGTGTCCCACCTGTGAATATAGATAGATTTATATATGTGTTTCAAACTACGTAAAAATTGCGAATATACAACATTCTTGGCTTTCCCATTGTCTGTCCATATACAAAGCCGTATGTACTAATAATGACGTCATATGCAAACGTTCTTCACTTTCTCTTTTAGCAGCAAGTCTGCTTTCGCGTTGCTCTGGTAGTTCCTCGGCATGCTTTCTTTTTTCACATTCTCTTTTAGCAGCAAGTCTGCTTCTGCGTTGCTCTGGTAGTTCCTCGGCATGCTTTCTTTTTTCACATTCTCTTTTAGCAGCAAGTCTGCTTCTGCGTTGCTCTGGTAGTTCCTCGGCATGCTTTCTTTTTTCACTTTCTCTTTTAGCAGCAAGTCTGCTTTCGCGTTGCTCTGGTAGTTCCTCGGCATGCTTTCTTTTTTCACATTCTCTTTTAGCAGCAAGTCTGCTTCTGCGTTGCTCTGGTAGTTCCTCGGCATGCTTTCTTTTTTCACATTCTCTTTTAGCAGCAAGTCTGCTTCTGCGTTGCTCTGGTAGTTCCTCGGCATGCTTTCTTTTTTCACTTTCTCTTTTAGCAGCAAGTCTGCTTTCGCGTTGCTCTGGTAGTTCCTCGGCACGCTTTCTTTTCTGACTTTCTCTATCACCAGCAAGTTTTCTGGCATAGACTCTTTGAGCATCTTCATCAGTCATTATAAACTTAAGCATTAATAGAATTCTACACGAACATCCGTCTTATATAACTTGAATGACGTCACGCCTTCAAAGCAAAAATGATGCCTTCAAAGCAAAAATGATGGCAGCTAATTTCATGACGTCAGCCGAAACATGACGGCGAACATATGTCTTATATAACTTGAATGACGTCACCTTCAAAGCAAAAATGACGGCAACTAATTTCATGACGTCAGCCGAAACATGACGTCACCTGACACATCCATCCACACATCCACAGACAGACAACTTATTTTTATATATATAGATATATATATATATATATATATATATATATATATATATATATATATATATATATATATATTTATATATATTTATATATATATTTATATATATATATATATATATATATATATATATATATATATATATATATATATATATATATATATATATATATATATATATATATATATATATATATATATATATATATATATATATATAGATATGTTTTAACTACGTAAAACATGCGAATATACAACATTTTTCGCTGTCCCATTGTCTATGCATATAAATAGATTGTCAGGTTTACTGACTCTTGAACATGCAACATATAATTATCCATGGGAAAAACAATCCGTATTCAGATCTATACCTCATTTTCTAATGATGTGTCCCTGTGTCCCGGTCGTCATTTATATTCCCTGTGTCCCGGTCGTCATTTGTGTCCCGGTGTCCCGGTCTGTAATTTCTATTCGAACAATCCCTGTGTCCCGGTTGTCATTTATATATCCCGCCTGTGCCCCCGGCGTCCGCGTTGTAGTTGTGTCCCTGTGTCCCGGTCGTCATTTATATTCCCTGTGTCCCGGTCGTGATTTGTGTCCGGGTTTCCCAGTCTGTAATTTCTCTTTGAGGTTCCCGGTCGCCATTTATATTCCCTGTGTCCCGGTCGTCATTTGTGTCCCGGTGTCCCGGTATGTAATTTCATCAGTTGACAAACATGACGTCAGTCGACAAACAACTTCATGACGCATACAGCTCAATCCTTAAAATGACGTCAGTCGACAAACATGACGTCAGTCGACACACAAACATGAGGTCACTCGACAGACACACACAGACAACTTATTTTTATATATTTAGATATATATACTAGCTGTTGGGGTGGCGCTTCGCGCCACCCCACCGCGACATCTAGTTGGTGGGGCGCTTCGCGCCCCCCAAGCCCCCCCCCGCGTGCGTAAGTCGTTACGCGCCATTGTAGTTGTGTCCCTGTGTCCCACCTGTGAATAGAGATAGATATATATATATATATATATATATATATATATATATATATATATATATATATATATATATATATATATATATATATATATATATATATATATATATATATATATATATATATATATATATATATATATATATATATATATATATATATATATATATATATATATATATATATTTTTAACTATGTAAACATGCGAATATACAACATTCTTCGCTGTCCCATTGTCTGTGCACATAAATAGATTGTCAGGTTTACTGACTCTTGAACATGCAACATATAATTGTCCATGGGAAAAACATTCCGTATTCAGATCTATACCTCATTATTCTAATGATGTGTCCCTGTGTCCCGGTCGTCATTTATATTCCCTGTTTCCCGGTCGTCATTTGTGTCCCGGTATCCCAGTTTGTAATTTCTCTTTGAGTGTCCCGGTGTCCCGGTCGTCATTTGTGTCCCGGTCTGTAATTTCTATTCGAACAATCCCTGTGTCCTGTAGCTGTTGGGGTGGCGCGAAGCGCCACCCCAACAGCTAGTAATGTATAAAACTGAGGACTAATGGTGTTTAATGACTCAGGGACTTCTCAATTATTAATCTAAAAATGGAATTTGGTCGATCCTGGGACCCTCTTCCCTTTGAAATGCCACGCGCTTATTCTCTCAATGCTTTATTTAAAACATCTCCTCGTTTAATAAGCAGCATCGTGCTAAGTAATTTGCTTTATACAGAAATAAAGCTCATGTAATTATCACGCCTAGCCTAATCACCTCTCTTTGTCGTTTCTATGTCATTTCCAACAACCCGATCACGGTTTAACACATTTTAAATATTTTTAGGCATCTCTCTCGAAAGTTTTCGTTATCACTAATTGAAGCCTTATCTCCTAAAGACACAAGTCCAGAAATACTACTTCCTCTCAACTTTTCAATATACAGACACTATAACTTACTATTGCGCTACCTGGCTGCATCTTCAAGATCCTGTGAAATTTAGTCCAAAGCCGTCACTTCACATTTACTATCCCCTTACCCAGATATAAAATTGATCTACAAACCGCTTCTTTTTTTCTGCCAAGCTTGAAGCGTTTTTGCTTAACTGCGTTTCTAATTTTCCTCCTTAAGACATCTTCTGCTACTAAAAAGAAATTTCTTTTTAAATTGCACCAACTTTCTTCTACATTGTCAATACTAAACTCTCCAGTTTGCATCCAACTGTTCTTAAAAATTTCTTCTCATTGTAGTGTGGTTAAGGTAGATAGTCATAGAACTAAGGGGCGATCGAGATTTTTGGGTTGACCCATGACGGACAATGTCCACTGGACGTGCATGCAAAACGGGAGATTGAATACTGGCAAATTCTTTATTTCAAGCGGGTAAGCAAAAAGGGGGACATATATTTATTACAGAAACGTCACCAATCAACAGAACCACGCTGATGACTAAAAATGGTGAAAATTTACTTTGGCTCGGGCAGGCCTTAGCTATGGCCTAGTCTATAGTAGCTTGGTCCACTTGCTCTTTTTTTAAAATAGTAAATTCTGCTGTTTCATAAGTTAAGGCCATTTTGCCGTTCTAGGACACGAAGTCTGACAAAGGAATAAACATAGAAATCGAAAAATTAAAAATAAACAAGGAGGAAATAAAACTTACATCCATGTATACTCGCTTAATAAGACCCGAGTTCAACAACACGACATCCACTGATCGATCTAGAACTTGTAAGACAACTCCTCTAGTTGCAATCGATCCGACGGTTTTGATAAACAGCCCAAGGAACATTTCACTGCTAAGGTCACCAACCATTTTTGCAGTTGCCTTTCTATCGTTGCATCTCTCAGCAACTCTAAAGAAATAAAAGAAGCAATTAGATGGCAATCTAATGACCCCAGCTGCCAAGAGGGAGAGGTTGAAGGACAAAAAGCACCAGTCTGTGTCTAAAAGAGCCTTAGAATAGTAAAAGTACAGAGGCGGGTACAACTACAAAATATGATGACTCATCAAATGAGAAACACGCAAAACTGAAAAATAAAAACCAAAACGGCTACACCCTATACAAATGACTATATATATCTAAAAGGGCCTTAGAACAGAAAAAGCACAAAGAGTCGGGTACAACTACAAAATATGATGACTCATCAAATTAGAAACATACGTATATGAAAAATAAAGAGCCAAAATGACTATACCCGAAAAAGGAGCTTATCCAGTTACGGGCAAACAAAAAACTGAAAAACCTGTACAAACATTGACACATAAATAGTGATTTAACCTTAGTAGGAAGAATCCCAAAATTCAGGCCATCTGACATTTGGATTTCCGACCAAAATTTGTAAGAGCAAGTGTCCTAGCTGTTTCAAGGGTCTAAACCCGATTTAACCTCTCCAGAAGGAAGCAAGGACCTTGAAATCTTTTCAAAATGTTATCTTGCAGAGGTATTGTTAGCCGTAAGCCAAAATTAGTGAAAGGCAATGGTTAGACCCCTAAATGTGCCTCTTAGAAGTTTCCGCGCGATGCATTCTTAGTGAAGGCAAGGCAAAGGAGGTCCCTGAATTGGACCACTTATCAGATTGGCATCTCTGTAAAAATAATAATCAAAAATGACATTTTCTTTTGTGGGCTTAGAGCCAATCTGACCCAGTCACGGAAATGGAAAATATTCATATTAGTGGCGTCATTTTTGCATGCATCAGTATTGCAATGAGGTCATCTGCAAACATAGCTATGAATTGAACTTAAAGTATGCTAAATTTTTGCTTTTAAATAAATGTTATTTCATCTTAGTTCTCGTTTACATTCTTACCATTCGCATTGATTACACTGGCTTATTGGATTTTAATTGAGATTTGGTATGATTAGGAGCTAGAATCTTAAGTGTACTTTTGGAGGAGGCGGGTGCAGGAGGGGGGTTGAATCAGATTATATTGCTCAAAAAGTATTCGCTACTGTAAGCAAGTGCCATATGAATAATTGTGTAATTCCGTCAATTTTCGTTCAGGTGCGTCTTCACAATTCGTAAACGGACTGTTTCGCAGACAGTCCAATAACCTTTTCACTAAATTGGCAGTCCAATAAATTGTCAATGTCTATTGTCAATGTCGCAGATGTCAAAGCAGTCAATTGTTTGTCCAAAACTGAAACTTTGTGGATAAATGACTGAAGCGTCCGGTAAATTGATGGTCCAGTAAATTGTCAATGTATCTATTAACTGTAGTCTTCAGTACATTCACTTTAGCATTGCTTCTTGTATGTCAAACGGACTTTAAGAGTTACATAATTCCACGAAAAAATAACAGACAGACTTCTCCAAGCATGCTTTCAATCGCTGCAATATTTTATAGCGCCTTAGCACTACGTGTCTATTTTTACTCTAATTGCTTTGTTTGCTATATTCTGGAACTTTTTGACTTGTAACTAAGCCACCTATATAATATAAGTGGCTTAGTTTCGAGTGTGAAAACTTAGAATGCCTGGCCCCTAGCCCCTTACTGCCATTCTTGACTAAAGCGCCATGAATCGAGATCAGCACCGCCGGTTTGGACTACAGGGTCTAGTCCTGTATCCTCTACTTTACCATCTATGTAATATAATACTGTTTATCGAGCTGAAACCTTCTTAAAAACAGCAATTTTTAAATGAATGGCTACTCCTTATATACCTTCTTTGAATTTTTTTTTTCACCACACACTCATAAATTTAGAGGCATCTATCGGACTTCTAGTATCCAATTGCCCATTCACAATAGCCTAAAGACGGAGGCAGTAGCCTACTAAAAATCACATATCGTAAACTTTTAAATAAATTTATTTATTCAATCTTTTAATCTTTATTTAATTTAAATAAATTAAATTTATTTATTTTATTTATTTAAATAAGTAATTAATAACTTATTTAACCGGGAAATCCACATTGGCTCAGTCGCCAGCTCATACATTCAGAACAGCTAAAAAGAACTTACTTGTGCAAGCTTTTTGCATCCCAACGAGGCTTTTCACAATAACCCAAAGAAGAAGCCAGAAGCCTATGAACAATTAAATCAGGATACCGACGAATGGGAGACGTAAAATGGGTATACAGAGGTACTGCCAATGCATAATGTCGGAATTCTGATGGCTCTTTCTTTACTCCAGCACTTATGTATTTGGCAACCACCATTGGCTTGGCAATGAGGTTAGTCATTACAATGGCACGGCCAACAGCCGCCCAATCCTCGTCATCTGGATTCAATTTTGGCAGCTCGGATCGGACTCCATAATAACGATGTAACGAATTCTGCAATTTAATTTCTCTCTTTTAAAAACCGGTGTAACAAGAAATGACGAAGAAAAAAAAGAATTATATAAAATAGCTTTGCATGAGGCAATAACAATACCAGAGAACATTGAAACAGGGACTACAGAATGAGGTGATGTTTTTTTTTTTTTTTTTTTTTTAACTTTGCCGGGTTCAGGATAAAGCAAATCTTAGTAAAAGAAATAGACTAACATTTCAGTTTAATGTTCACCGTCTAAAAGAACAGATAACAATGAGCAAAAAAACATAACCCGTGTAAAATTTTTAATTACTTAACTTTACATTTAAGGCTGCTCACAAATGTTTTCATTTCTTAGGTTTGGGCTATTTAATTTTTCCTTTCCTCGTCTTTTTTTTACTTCATCACTTTAATTAATTTTTAAAAATCCTAATTTTAATAATGCTAAATTTAAAATTTTTAAATTAATTCTTACAATAACATGTTTTGTTGGCAGTTATCAATGCTTTTTTCCATATTGCATCATATGTTCGTCGTCCATTTTCAGGTGGTTGCAGAACTTTTAAGGTACGTTCTTTTAACACGACAAAACGTACAATATACCGTGATTAAAAACAGATGTATGGAGTTGACACCAACAAATTTGGAAATTTGGCCTTGAGATTTTTGTATTGTCACTGCAAATGCCGATCAAAGTGGAAACTGATGTCATTGAACAGTATATCCAAGTTGACTTTTACTGAAGTGGAGCGAAACTCGGGGGATGTGAACTTCTTTTCCTGATTGTTTCTAAGTAATTACATTTGCCTCAATTATGTTGTTGCATAATCCAGTTAGAATAAGGCGAGTTCCATTATACATCCCTTCTGAAAAATTTAAGTTACGCAAAAGCATGATTAATGTATTTTTCTTTATTTTTAAGTCATGGTGCGGCCAATTTCAATATCAATCGAATTGCTGAATTCTGGAGTGAATTAAGTTCTTCTTTCCTGTTTATCTTTTACAGAATCATAGCTTCTATAAGGTTTGCATTTTATTAGGAAGCGATCGACAATTTTTGCATTTATTTTACTAACTTCTTCATAGAGAAAAGCTAAAATAACGTAATCCTTCATTAAATCAAAATTTTGATTTGCCAGATATTCTCCAGTACTTCCTCAATTTAACTACCAGTGCAAATCATACCTTTTGGTATTTTGATTTTATTGAAGCCATTTTTGGGAGGATTTCCATTTCCCAGGTCCAGGATGTACCTGGAAATCAGTGGAAATTTTCACTGACGGAAATCGCCTCCAGCAACTAGAATTTTCCCTAAAATCGAAAGTTTGTATTTGTAATGGACCGCAACAACTGATTCGTTAAGTAGGAAAACTTCCACTCGAGCTGATTCTACAGGTTTGCTTGAACCATGTCTTATGCTGGAAATTGAATCTGAAGAAAGTGGAACTTTCAAGCCTAAGGACTTGTGTGCTGTTCGTCCAAAAAAAAAAAAAAAAAAAAAAAAAAAAAAAAAAAAAAAAAAAAAAAAAAAAAAAAAACAAAAAAAACCAGAGTTGATGTAATTCCAGTAAAAACTATACGTTTTATTTTGTGATATTCGCCACAGAGAATATGATTCAAGGTTTTATACCCAAGTGTTCTGTCGGTACCACCTGGTCAATCTATATAAGAAATTTTTTTCCCAACAAAATTAGGATCATTGACAGCCTGTAAAACATTATCTATAATACTCGTTGTCACATGCCTTCTAACCGCACACTTGTTTGTTCTTCACTTTCATTTACGAATCATTCTGATACTCGCAGTCACATATCTTCTAGCCGCTTAATTATTTGTTTTTTCACTTTCGTTTTGAATTTGTTTTGATCCTCGCTATCACTTATCTTATAACCCAATATTCCTTTCTTCTTCATTTTGGATTTTCATCACTTCAGACTAGACCGCGAAGCCGTGCCGAAATAAAACTGAGCGGTAGCGGACAAAATTATGCCGGCGGCAGCACACCGTCAGTTTAACGACATTGCTTCTATTTTTAGAATTTGTTCGACTACTTTTTAAGAGTTTTGAAAACCAAATTGGTATCAGTTTTTTTCAGAATTTAGTCCACATATTTTACAACTTTTTTCAGTCCACCTTTTTAACTTCGTTACCATGACCGAACCTCGGGCAAAGTAAGGACGAGATAACAATCTCAACTTCTAGTAAACATTCTTTTTACCCAAATGATCGATAACAAGACCTTAATTAAACGTAACAAGACCAAATTAAGTCTATATATTTATTGCATGCATAGCTGGGATGGGGATTGTATTGTGTTATTTACTTTCAAGAAACTGTGCCAAGCTGTGCTGACAAACATTTACGTAAATACAAGTAAACCCCATTGATGAAATCGATTATTACCACGAAGTGCGTTGAACTCGAATCCTTCAATGCTGAAGGAGATAAGATTATACCATTCAGCTTAACGTATCCAAGACGTGTAACGTATATAACGTATTAATGTATCTAACGTATATAACGAATTTAATAATAATGTTTGGTAAATTATCCCATACAGTTCCATAGCAATTAAGTTTTCCGACTCCTCTATTATTTTAAGAATTAACTTTATAAGAAAAAAAAACGGTCTTATTCATTAAAAAATTTTAAGTTGTAAATGACTGAAACAGTTTATAGTGACTATGACTCTGGACCGCACAGAAGAACAGAGTAGGTTTAAACAGTTTGAATATCAAAGTTGTTATAAGCCAGCCCTTCAGTGGTTCCAATTCACGAAAATGTAGGAGGGAACAAGGAGTTTTTTAAAGTGAAAGTAAAAACAAAAATATTTTTGGATATCTAAGGGAGGCATTTTTCTTTAATCGTGGTTACAGCGATAGCTGTAATCTAGTAAAAGACGAACACGGATCGTAGTAAAAAATGGCCCGAAACCCAAAACACTAAGTATACCATTATCATTTTGTCCGGTAGGGGAGAATTACCAAAAAAAAAAACTTTAAAAAACACATTGAAAATTAGCAAATGTACATTTTTCTTACTTTTTTAGAAGTCGATTTTTTTTTAGGGGATGAGGTAAAAAAAAGTTACTTGCCCACCAGCTAACACAATTTGCAGTGTTTTAAACATTTAAATATATAAAAAGGACAAGCATGCTTCTCCTTAATCTGGATGCGATAAGACAAGTGGTAATACAGCCAAAATATACTTTATATGTTGTTAAACTAACCTGCAGACTTCCAGAAGACGAAGTATCAACGTGAATACCAATAGAGGCTAGACACTGTGCGACTTCTTGTAACATGAGTTCTTGTGGGGGAGGGTGGCAACGAAGTAATGTAACATCAGGGAACGTCGTGTAGATTTTTCGAGCGACTGCCATGTTAGCCAGCAGCATAAGTTCTTCAATAAGTCTGAAAGGTTAGAAATACTTCTTAAACGAAGTTGAAATGAAATATAATTTAAATTGCCAAGGAAACTAGAAAATGGCTCTAATAAGGGAAATTGACCAACAAGTCTTTTTTTTTTTTATTTAGACTGGATGAAAGAAATTATTATGATAATTTCCTTTCAAATCCAATAATAGTTGTATGAATGATATTGGAATGATTTCCAACTATTGTGATAATATGGCGTTTGGTGACACAAAAAATAACAGCTTCACATCGTCATTCCTTTAACACAGCTTACGTAACATAAGAGCATAAAATGGACAACATTTCAACTATTACTATAACCAACGACTTATTGAGCGTATAATCGGTCTAAGTCCAAGACAGCTCTACATAGTCTTCCTCTTCCCCAATCTATTCAAAGCTTCATTCTTTGCCCCCTTTTAAGGGAGTATTAAATAAAAAAAACTAGTTTTCTAAACTGAAAGTAAGGAGCGACATTAAAACTTAAAACGAACAGAAATTACTCCGTATATGAAATGGGTTGTCCCCTCCGCAATTCCTCGCTCTTTACGCTAAAGTTTGACTCTTTGCCACAATTCTGCTTTTTAAAACAATTAAAAGCTTTAGCGTAAAGAGCGAGGAATTGCGGAGGCGACAACGTTTTTGAACGTTTTTGAATTAATGCATTTTTGATTTTGGCTCTCCGCACCTAAATTATTAAAATGAAATTTTCATATTAATTCTTTTTTGGCTAAATGGCTTTCTCTTAGTTTTGATCAAACGATTTTGAGAAATAAGGGGTGGGGAAGGAGGCCTAGTTGCCCTCCAATTTTTCGGTTACTTAAAAAGGAAACTAGAACTTTTAATTTTTAACGAACGTTTTTATTAGTAAAAAATATACGTAACTTAAGAATTAACTTACGTAACAAACTTTTATATTCTTATATTTTTTATTATGTATATGAGGGGGTTTGTCCCCTCGTTAATACCTCGCTCTTCACACTAAATCTTAAGTTTTGTCCCAATTCTTTAAGAATGACCCCTGAATCAGAAAGGCCGTAGAATAAATAGTTGAAATTACTAAAAATACTTTAGCATAAAGAGCAAGGTATTAATCTCCTCCTAAATACATCGCTCTTTATGCTAAAGTATTTTTAGAACCCCTCATATGCGTAATAATCTCTGTTCGTTTTAAGTTTTAATGCTACTCCTAACTTTCAGTAGAAAAAACGTTTTCATGTTTATTTTTTCATTGTTTTTTTTTATATTAATGCTAGAAAATCCCGCGCCCTTTTCATTGAATTTCTCTTCCCCCATGACATATTCCTCCAAGGTAAGATCCTCCCACATAGCCCTCTCTCCTCAACTCCACCCCCAAACCAAAAAAATCCCCCTGAAAACGTCTGACACTTCCCAATAACCATGACTGTATGTAAACACTGGACAAAGTTTGTAACTTGCAGCCCCTCCCCCAGGGACTGTGGGGGAGTGAATCATTCCAAAGACATAGTTATTGTGGTTTTCGACTATGCGGAACAAAATGGCTATCACAAAATTTTGATCCGTTGACTTTGGGAAAAAAAGAGCGTGGGAGGAGGCCCAGGTGCCCTCCAATTTTTTTGGTCACTTAAAAAGGGCAATAGAACTTTTCATTTCCGTTAGAATGAGCCCTCTTGCGAGATTCTAGGACCACTTGGTCGATACGATGACCCCTGGAAGAAAAAAAAAAAAAAAAAAAAACACGCACCCGTGATCTGTCTTCAGGCAAAAAATACGAAATTCCACATTTTTGTAGACAGGAGCCTGAAATTTTTGCTATAGGGTTCTCTGATACGCTGAATGCGATGGTGTGATTTTCGTTAAGATTCTTTGACTTTTAGGGGGTGTTTTTCCCTATTTTCTAAAATGAGGCAAATTTTCTCAGGCTCGTAACTTCTGATGACAAAGATTAAATTTGATGAAACTTATATATTTAGAATCAGCATGAAAATTTGATTCTTTTAATGTATCTTTTAGCATCAAAGTTCCGTTTTTTAGAGTTTCGTTTACTATTGAGCCGGGTCGCTCCTTACTACAGTTCGTTACCACGAACTGTTTGAAATTTACCTCTCGTTACCTAGTCAGACTTCTTAAAGAAGATTACTATTACTGATTATCCCAAAAATATAACTGTACCTATTTCTCCATAATTTTAATAAGCTTTTGATTTCAGTGATCGCAATAACGAGGAAGACACCGCCTTTCTATCAAGAAAAAAAACTGACAAAAAAGAAGAAAATAAAAAACATATATACTTAAGCGTGAGAGGTTATATTTAACGTAAAGCAACTTAGCCACTTCGCATAGGAAATTATGTTCATAGTATGATAGCTGCTGAATTCCAAAAAAAGTTCTTTTCGAATGAAAGTGAGGAGCAAAATTAAAACTTAAATCGGACATAAATTATTACGTATATGAGGAGGTTCGCCCCCTCTTCAGTACCTCGTTCTTTACTCCAAATATCCAATTCTTTAAAGATGACCCCCTGAATCATTTTAATTAGAATAAATAGCTCTTTGGAAATTACAAAAAAAACTTCAGTGCAAAGTATTGACGCAGTATTGGCAAAGTATTTAGTGCAAAGAATTTAGAGCAAAGTATTGACGAGAGGGGGAGCCCCCTCATATACAAAACAATTTCTGTTTGTTTTAAATTTTAACGTTGTTCCTTACTTTCAGTTGAATTTTTTTTTTTTTTTAATTTTATTTCTGGTTGTTTTTCCAAAGATGCTGGAAAATCTGGCACCCCCTTCATGGAAAATTCCCTTCCCCCATGAAAAATCCCTCCGTGGAAAGATCCTCCCACGTAACCTCCTCCCCCCGACCCTCCCCCCCAGAAAGAAATCCCCCTGAAACCGTCAGTGTACTTCCAAATAACCAATATTATATGTAAACAATGGGCGAAGTTCATACCTTGCAGCCCTCCCTCAGAGACTCTGGGGGATTAAGTCATCCTCAAAGACATGGTTATTATATTTTCGACTATGCTGAACAAAATAACTATCTCAAAATTTTGATCGGACGACTTTGGGAAAAATGAGCGTAGGGGCAGGCCTAGTTGCCCACCAATTTTTTTGGTCACTTAAAAAGGGCACTAGAACGTAGAATTTCCGTTCGAATGAGCCCTCTCGCGATATTCTAGGATCACTGGATCGGTACGATCACCCCTTCGAAGAAAAAAAACTCCACATTTTTGCAGATAGAACCTTGAACCTCTAAAATAGGGTTCTCTGTTACGTTGAATCTAATTCCGTGATTTTCATTACGATTCCATGGCTTTTACGGGTTGTTTCCCCCTTTTTTTTTTAAATAAAGCATATTTTCTCAGACTCGTTACTTTTGATGGGTAAGACTAAAATTGAAAAAAAGCTTATATATTTGAAATCAGCATAAAAATTCCGTATAAAAATCCGATTCTGTTGATGTACTTATTAGTATCAAAATCCCATTTTTAGAGTTTCGGTTACTATTGAACTGAGCCACTCCTTACTTAGAGTTCGTTACCACGAACTGTTTGATAACACAATACATCAACATAAAAACATACACGCACATTTATAAACACAATATAATTCATAACACAATTCATTGATGTATTATAATAGTCAATAACCCAGTCCTATCTGGATGATTCAACTAATTTATTTTCAAATTGAGATTCAAGAACAGGATCCAAAAAAAGCGAATTGACCCCCAGAATAGCTTACAGAATCCAGAAAAAAAATTGAAGTTGTTTTTAAGGTACCATATGACCTTATGCGAAATATCAAAAGAACAATGTCACAGCTCAACTACTGCCTAATCTCTTTAGAGAAAATTAGTTAATTATGCAGGAGATATAAGTAACTATCGGAACACGCGGAAAAATTCGTTATTTCAGAGGGATGAATAAGGAAACAAGACATTTTACATCTGCCCCCGTGGCTGAATTCAACTTCATTTTCGTATATACAATTAAGCTAGACAGGCATTGAGCAAGAGGTTGAAATTTTAAAAACATATTTATCATAACCAAACCTACGGTAGCACATTGCATAGATACTCTCCTTGGGAATCTATCCTAGGGTTCAACTTCCAAAGTCACTAGATTGGGCAACAGGTTCACTACCTGTCCCTGTAAAAAAAAAAAAAGACCAAACAACTGAAAAGTTTACGATAGCCTGTCGAGGAGGCTCAGGAGGATTTTTATAGGAATGATCCGCTCTAAGCAAATACGGGTGAAATTTGCTCCTCGAATTCTCTGACTGCTAAGGATCCGATCCTACATTGGGCTGTCCTGTACTAAGGAATTTCTTACAATGAGCTTGGTTTTGGAGGTATACAGAATAACTCCCCAAGGGGTCATAATAAACCACTATATTTATTACTAGTCAAAGAACCTAAAATAAAAAACAAAAAGGAGATAATGAAAAAAATTGCGTACTCAGTTTGAGGAGGGCCAGAGAAAAACTAGTTTACCACTTTCACCCAAACACAAAATTCGAAGATCCTACCCCCTTCCCCCCCAAAAAAAAGAAAACATTTTCTGGAATTTCTAACTGAGCATCTGAGCCAGGGGACAAAATGGAGTATATTTACCATATAAAGTTGTAGGCTTTCACATTTTAGTGATACCTATTGACTGTGCAACAGTGAAGTATAGTCCCATACCTTTAGGCTTCAGTCCTAAAAAAAACATGTTCTCGCTTGAACATCCGGAAATTAACTGAGCCTGAGTGTAAAAACTCCGGAGAAATTGTTACCCGTTCTATGGTATCGTGGCAGTGTTCAGATTCACGGTCTGCTTGGTGTTACGGAGACTTGCCGATTTTGTACTAAGTAGGATTATTATTTCATGTTAACCAATGAAAAGACATGTTTTCTTGTTGAGTAACGGACTAAGAGGTCGTCAAGATAATTTTTTTCAGTCCTCTTGTATTTCCCTGTATTTGAAGGCATCTTCAAAGGGTTTTGGTTTTATAGTTATATAGTACGACTCGAACCCTAGCAATGCAAGCCCCCAAACCCCATAAAAACACCTGTGCCATCTAAATTTATATTTTAATTCGTTTTTTTTTTAATTTTTGTTTCAGCATCATTAAACAGCTTATTAATGATTTCATGGTGTTCTAAGTTTCTGTTAACCTAAGTAAAACTGCATTTTTTGTACTGTGTTTTAATTCTAGAGAGAAAAAAAGACAAACCTATTACTATCTTTTAACTGATATATTCTAAACCCAGTAGGCATTCCTGTTTCTCTGTCAAGAGTCCAGCCAATTCTTGGCAAATCCAAACGAAGCGCGCCATAGGCATGGCGCCGTTGACGCAAGCTACACGCTATTTTTTGAAGATTCGTTACAACACCACATACATCGTGAATTGTAAAGGGTTTCTGAATCTGAAACAAAAATATTAATGAACAATTAGTGAAAAATACCTTTATTTACAATAAAGTAAAAAAAAAACACTTAATAGGATGAAGACTAATTAGATGGTTCATATTACAAATGAATAGAAGAACATTAGATCTAACGACTTTATTTTATTTGAACCCTTCAATAGGCCATAAAAACAGAGACAATTCACGTGACAGGACCGACTTGAACAAAAAATTTCAACAAATAAAAATACAGAAAAACGGATACAAAATTGTAAACAATAACAGTGGACAAAAAAAACATTTAATTGTAACTTAAACAGGAACTTTTATTAAGAAGCTTGTTTTTAGATGGAGGCGTCCGGATGCAAAACAAAAATATTCCGATTTTTATCTGATTATTAAAAGTCTATCTTTTATCACTTTTTTGTTCAATATTTTCGTTCAAAACATTGTATCCGTTTTTTGACATTTTATTTTGTTTAAATTTGTAAATCCAAGTTGTAATATAAATCTTTCAAAAAGTTGTCAATTTTGAAAATCTGCTTTTCAAGCTAGAAACACTAATATATAAAAAAATATTTTAGTAAAAAAGAAGAATAACCTGAAAAAAATTAAAAAAGAAAAAAAAATGGCACGAGTTTTGATCACAATGGAAAACAAGCGCCCAATCTATGAGTGGGTTGAATTTGCTCAGCCCCAAAGGCAACCCCAACTGAATTTGCAATTGGGCACTCGAAGTCATCTGATTTTTATATCATACGAGCATCTAAACCAATATTCATTAAGGATTAAAGTAGCATATGTTTTTATTTATTAACAACTGCAGCTACCACTGACTGTGTTTCTTATCAAACTACAAACCATAGACAACACATTGAAAATAGCTTAGTAAAGCGACATATATCTCTAGTGCATCCTCTTTCTCCCTTGCTTCATCACTAAAACAGATGAGCCTAGAAATTTCAGGAAAAGCTGATTAGGTCGCATATTTGGCCGAAAGAGGGAATTCTGCCACCTCTGTGCTCAAGGGCGTCAAATAATATTTTCGAGATACATCTTTAACCAAAACGGTCAAAAAATAAAAAACGTGCCTTTGGGGCTGATATAATAAGGGCTTAGGGGTAAGTGCCTCGAATTATTCAAATATTCTGAAAAAAAGATGCTTCATACATATATTTGAGTAGAAACGTTACTATGTAACACCCTAGTCCGAGGAGGTTTTCATTCCTTATGATCGAAATGCCCGCAATGAGGCCCTTGAGTCCGACCTCTTTTAAGTACCCACACCTGAATTCTATTTATGTGCTTTTCGTCACAAAAAAAGGCATTTAATGTTTTCTAAACCAACGGATGACAAATATAAGGCTAATGCTGCAATTTGCAATACAGACGTCCAAAATCAAAGCACATTGAGTTTATTTAAAAAAAAAAATGATGGTCGCGTTAGACTTTTCTGAATTATTAGTCATGTAAAAATTTTAGTCTGTATGATTGGAGGGCCTAAGGTAGGATTCCGCATTCCAAGTCCCCTATAATATTGCCCCCCTTCCCTTATAGACAAGCTGTACATCTTCCAAATCGTGATCACTCAGGAAGTATTTAGGACATGATTACATTGATTAAATTCTAATAATTAGTAATCTTTGACTACAATATGACTCCCAGATTAGAACAAACAAAGTATATAATTCAGCGCAAACGTTCCGCTAACGTTAATTAATAAGGATCCTTGAAAATACTAATTACAGATATGATGCTATTATAGACGCCCTCGTAAAGTACATACTTCTCAAGTGGTAATCATGTCAGGCTTTGCCAAAATCTGAGTCACGCAAGGATAGTCCAAGAGCATGATAAGAGGAGTAACACTTGGGCTCAAAGACCCGTGTCCCCTCCAAAATCAAAATGAAGTTGATTTTAAAGGCGAAGGAACCTAGAACCTACTAAACACATACAACACATACAGTTCTCTATACCCTTAGTCTGTTTTAAAAAGAACCTGGATGCACATACCACAAACCAGAGAATAAGTAATATCCATAATGCATATGAAACCACAAAAGACTTGCTAAATATCCTATATCTGAGTTATCTTCGTTTCCCTTTGAGACGTCTTTCGAAATAGATCGTCTTCCTAATTTTAAATATTAAATTCAAATATTAAATTTGAATCAGCTTTTCTTCGCAATGCACGTCTTCTCCCTCTTGTAAATTGCCTATCAGCCCATGCTATAGTGTGATAGATTAGTTAATAGATCCTAGACCTCATACAATTTGTATGCACCAGTCTCATAATTGACTGACTGACTTTCGCTAAGAACGTCCTTTTCCGTATCGCCATTTACTGAATACATTCAGGACTAAAAAAGAAACAAAGGGAAACACAAATAAATTGAACATACAAAACTACTAAACACTTACAGACATATCCATCAAATGAACTATACAATAAAACTTACCTCAGGCAATTCATTTTGAGCCCAGTCATTCTTTCCTGGATTCTCTATAATTGACTGAGCGTGCTCATAGGCTAACTTCGCACATGATTTTATAACGCTTCGTCCAAACCATTCTTCCTCTATGTCTCCCTCTCCATTCACAACCCACTCAACAGAGAAGGCTAGCCGGTCTTCCCCAGGATTTAGTGAACATAATTGTTCACAAAGAAGCCTCGGTAGCATTGGAACAACCTGAAAATGGACAAATCCAACTTTTCAAAATAAAGAATTGAGCAGATACCTTTTCTAACCCGGGAAAATGGAAAACAATGGCACAAATATACGCCTTTTCTTTACTCTTCATTATTTGGAGAAGTAAAACCTTGCTACCCCTCACCCCTGTAAGAACTAGACCTATTTAGACGTATAAAATAGACATTTGATAATTCAGAGCTGCTGATAGGCTTTCACTTACGAAGCGTACGCTATTCAAAGCTAAGAATATTTTTCTCGCCAACTATTTCCAGCGTATAAAAAGCGGATATTCAAGGAACGTATAATTAGTTTTACTCAGCATTTAAAACTAGAGATGGACAAATTCAACTTTTAAAAATATGAAATTAAACAGAAACCTTCCCAACCAGGACAATTGGCGAAGAGCCAGCCAACTTTTTCCAAATTAGAATATGACTGGTTGCGTTTAAACGTCTTCAATAGACAATTCCCGATATTCAAAAACGCCAGGAACTGTTTCCAGAGGGGAGGGGAAAGTATTACCAAGATTTTTGTTCTTAAGTTTTTATATATTTATTTACTTTAAGAATGGCTGAGTGAGTGAACAAGTAAAGCCTAAATACCACACATTCTCAGACCCATTCTTGACAAGTTTTGATAGTAAAGACAAAGATGTGGCTTCAACAGCAACAAGGCTATGGCAATCTCTTTGTAGTAAATTGCTATAAATAGTGTTTATAAAGATGTCCCCATTCTCAGTTTAAAGCAAGATCTTTATATATACCCCCCCCCCCCAATGGCCCTTCAGCTAGAAAGTTCAATGGGGGGTTGAGGGCAAGCCACCCAGTGCTTTCGCACACCGTTCCTTTTTACCTTTCCCAGATTTCTCCAGGTACCCACTTAAAACTGGGTCGAGTCTGGCTGAGCTTACAGAGTCAAGCGACTGACCCCGCTCCACACCATATAACTAGCGACATCGAGCCCCTGTATTCAAGGACAAGGAATTTCAAGTCTAGTGTGCCAACCACTCGGCAAAGACGGTTTCCCTAAAATATTGATAAACCATTTACTATGAAAACTAAGTAAATGAAAACCAACCTCATCGAAAAGAGCTAAACGATCTAGATATTCAAAAGTGTGGAGGGATAGCGCGGAATCAAAACTGTCATATTTAAACCATTTACGGAGTATGGTTGCCTCGTCAAAACAAATTAAATGACCTGGGGGTATCCAAAAGCATGGATGCCTTCTCCATGCCCTCCTAAAAGGTCTTAAGCTAGCCCTCCACGCCCTCCTCTGAGGGTTCCAGCTAACCCTCCACACTTTTAATACCCAGATCATTTAGTTCTTCTTGATGAGTCAACCTTATTTACCAAAGTAAATAATTTACCACAGCTTTCTAGAGAAGCAATTGAAAAAAAAAAAAAAAAACATATAAAGACCTCGCTTTAAACAGAGAAGATGGGGATATTTCTATAAACCCTACTTGTGGCGATTTAATACAAATCGGGTAAACTAAAATTCCTTCACTAAAATAACCAATTAATTGTCTTAATTACAATAACTTAGGTGGACAGTCTGCACTAATCGCCAAAAAAGAATCCGATCCAAAAATTCACATTTTTGAATGATCTTTGACTTGTAACTTGCTTTGTTCGCCAGTCACTTTGTTTTATTCTGTGTGATTAAACTTCAAAGGGTTAGTTTTTCTTTTAGTTTTTTTTTTTTTTTATTTGGCACTGATGACGACTTGGCGGAGATCTTTATCGAAACACCTGATTTACCTTTCTGTTGTGTTAACTGGCTGAAAATTATCCTCGCTTTTTTATTATTATTATTTTTCTTTGCTGTTTAATCGTGTTTCATGTGTAGCCAGTGATGTTAAAGAATATATTTATTTTTGTGAATTATGTATATGAATTTTTTTAAATATAAATATTTTAACCAAAATATGAAGTAGAAGTAAAATTCTAACAATGGTAATTACATTGTCTCCAACGTACTGACAACTACCGAAATTTAAGCAAAGCGATTTTCGAGACCCCAAAAAATTTAGCAAATAAAACCTTCAAAGAACCAACTGATACCTTTTTTTTACCGTGGGGGGGGGGGGGTAAAATAGTTTTTGTCTTTGACTACAGTTTGTAATCCAATTCCTGGTATTTATGGTTTCTTAATACAACAACAAAAGAGAGAATAATGAGGAATTTTTTCCCAAGACAGTGAACCAACAAAACCTATTTGAATATTTCGGCCCTATATCTAAGGGTCGTCTTCAGCAAAGAAAAAATAAAAACAATAAAACACTTACAATAAAAGTTCTCAGTTAAAAATCCATTTTTTATTTTAAAATAGCCCTGGCATCATTACTTCTTAACGAAAAGTTCAGCCAAGACTTGGCTGAACTTTTCGTTCGTTTCGTTTTGAACTTTTCGCCCTTAGTTATAGGGCCGAAATATTCAAATAGGTTTTGTTGGTTCACTGTCTTGGGAAAAAAGTCCTCATTATTCTCTCTTTTGTTGTTGTATTATGGAAAGGCAGTGTGGTCTTCGTCATTATTTATGGTTTCTTGATTTGGACGAAACAGTAAGAAACAAAATAAATGGGGCAAATGAACTAAGAGGGAAAAAGAGAAAGAGAGAGAGGGAGAGAGAGACTAAGAGAGAAAGAGAGAGAGACTACTGAGGGCAGATAATGATACTTTTCAATATTTGATTGACCTCGATACATATCTTTTTACATCAAAATTGGATCAAAATTGAAATAAAAACTCAAAGTGTAGAAGACTGAAAAGTCAAAACCATGAATATAGAAAAAACGACTAAAAAGTAGAAATTCAAATCCGAAAATCTATGAATATCTGAGAACGAAAGCAAAAACGGATCTGGCTTCACACTACATGATTTTTTTTAACTTGTTTTCCTCTGCTCACTGACTTATGTTAAGTAATTCCTATCCATTTTACACCCATCGTTTCCACTTATTTTCATATATCTTCGAAAAAAAAAAATTTCTAGTCCATTTTGAAACCAGATAATAAAAATAGTGTTGATTATTTCCTTGTAAATTATGATTTATGTGTATAATCTCATCGAGTACTTACACTTGAGAAAGGAGAATGGGACCCAAAGAGGGGGGGGGGGGCTACAACATTAGCTGCTACCCCATAGTTTTTACGTGTTGTTCATTATACATATATATATATATATATATATATATATATATATATATATATATATATATATATATATATATATTATTATTATTATTATTATTATTATTACTATTTATTATATATGTTCCTTTTTTCTGCTTGGATTCAATTAGCTTCACAAGTCAGCTCTTTAGTCTTATCCAAGCTATGATGGTAAAAGTTAAAGTTACGTTAGATTAAAATAAATTTGGTTAAAAATATCAGAAACGGAGTAAAAACCTAAGCTAACCTAGCCCAAATTAACCTGTCTTCATCAAACCTTGCATTAAACTGAAAAAGTTGACAGGCAACACTGACTAATCTAAGGAGAGAAAAAAAAAACCTGCTTCAAACATTCACCAGTGATTGTTGACTTTTACCAATTTCGGACATTCACGGCAACATTTTCACAATTTAAATTAAACACTGATTAAATTAAACGCTAATTAAAACACTAATTAAATGTATTTTTCCAAATTTGCCTTAAAACAAGCATTTTTAATGTCTAAACTTTAAAACTCACGAAACAGTGCAAAATAGCAAATAAAATAAGATTTAAAATGAGGGAAGCCATAAACTTATGGACAAAAAGCTAGCAGCAAACATGCAATATATTACCTAGAAAAATAAAATATGCATTAACCGTTAACTTTAAAATAAATCCCATGCTCACCAGTACAATAAATACCCTGTTCTGAGTGAAGTAAATCAAATTCCAGCAAGATCTTGAATTAATATAGTTTTTAAACTTAGCTAGATTCTGACTGACCCTACTTAGTTTTAGTAAAAAATAAGGAGTATTAGAAGATAGTGATCAATTTGTCTTGTATATTATATGTAGTATGTCTAATAATATTATATTATTATATCTGTATTACAAATAATCCCTAATTCCTTGAAAGGGATTATATTGCGTTGAGAAATGATAGCTCTTTTTTCCTGTCTTTTCTCTCTTTGTCTTTACCTTTTTTCAATGTCTGTCCCACTTATATCGTCTTTGACAAACTACTGCCAGTAGGATATGAGAGGGATATACAGAGGGATAATATGTCCCAAAGAGGGACAAAATACTTCTTTATTGTGTTTGACCCTGCGTCCCCATTTCCCCCCAACAAGCTTGAATTGAACATTTGAGTCCTTCTGCGATGACACTGATACGCCAATAGGTATTAGTCAATTAAAGGTAAGAGAATACTTAACAAATTTGAAAAGATTCCTAATTTATCAGAAATTCAGAATACGTAAAATTGAGTGTTAACCGCTAAGTGTTTTACCATCATTTCTATTGGTCAACACCAACTATGTTTTTATCAAAAATTTTTCTTTTAACAAAGAAAAAGGAATAAACCTTGATCAAATTCAAAGACTTTTTTTAAAGATGGCGATGCGCGACGGCTTTTGCAACATGATGGCCCTTTTATTTAATTTGAATTTTTTTTACAAATGACTTAAAATTTGCACAATAATACTGAGAACAACAACTTTTTTTTATGATGCAGATGCATTTAATAACATATTTTGTCGATCAATTTTCTTTTTCCCGACTGAAGGGATAGAGGAGCGATAGAAGTACATTTCTCAGCTTTTGTTGCGTTGCGAGAGCAACACTTTGGTTTTGTCCCGTTTTTTTTTTTTTTTTTTTTTTTTTTTTTTTTTTTTTTTTTTTTTTATGCGTCCAATCTCAGCTTGTTCCTGGAAACTGGTAAGGGTCTAACCTTTGCGGTTTTTACGAAAACTGTGAACCTCAGGCTGGATTGATGAATATGACATTACATTTTGGAAAGTTCCGCAGAACTCTTGCCTGGGGCAAAAAAGGATGATTTTTGCTTGTCCTCGAGCCAGAGCCTATGGTGTGCGAAGTGAAGTGGAATCATATAGCCTATGTCAGAGAGGAGTATCTGATTTTGTGCAGCCAATCTTTCGTTTCATCAAAGCATGTTTCTGCTTTCGAGTGGAAAGCTCCGTTCTAGCAGCCAAGCAGGCAGGCACAACTTTCAAATTGAAGATGGACTAAAATCTATAAGTGTTAAATGTATGCGGCAGTTACCCGGCCCCACAGCCAATATATCTTCTTTGAGTGATAAATAGAAAATTTACAGAAGCGAAAACGTGGCATTTTCTCACGGGTCCGAAAGTGCTTCCATCTATTGTTTCTATCCATTTCTGTTCGTGATTTCAGCTGAGTTTATCATTCGGTTTTTCGGACTTGGAATTGCAGTAGAGAAATGGTATCAGATGTGCCTATCAAACTTTAAAAGATCTCTCATTGCTAAAGAAATTGGAGCTTATCCTTGGCTCCTTTCTAAGTAGTGACGTTAGAAAGTTGGCCCACGGCAAAAAAAAATCAACTTTTGAACTAAGACAGATAGAATTTTTTTTTCGATGGCAATCGATAGCTCTTAATGAGCTGATCAAAGTATATCACACCACTTTTTTGGTACAAAAAATTCCTTCATGAGGTATACCAGTTTGAAAGTTTCAAGGGGTTGACAACTTCAGTAGTAAGGTACACATTGAAACGAAATCTAGGCCGACACAAATTGTGAGAAATATAGAGGACTTGTAAGCAACAGTTGGCTTTTAGGTAATAATCAACTTAGGCAATGAGGGGTTAGCAACTTTTGCTAGTTGGTGTATCTACCATTTGTTTCCGGTGTATTTGATGGTAAAACCAATTTGGTTCCAGTGGTAAGACATGTAGGGGACTTGTAAGTAATAATCTGCTGTTAGGCTACAATCAACTTCAGCAATGAGGGGTTTGCAACTATGCTAGTTGGTGTACCCATTTATTCGTTTCCGGTGAACTTGACAGGAGAACTTTCACGGGAACTTTCATGGGAGAGGGACTTATAAGTAAGAATCGGTTGACTTTGGGCGAGAAACGGCTGTTAGCTCATAATCATCTTCGGCAATGAGGGGTTTGCCGCTTTTGCTAGTTGGTGTACCTATTATTTGTTTCCGGTGTTTTTGATGGTTAAACCAATTTGGTTCCAGTGTAATAATTCAGTGTAATAAATGTAAGTAATAATCGGCTGTTGGGCTACAATCATCTTCAGTGATGAGGGGTTTGCAACTTTTGCTAGTTGGTGTAACCATTTATTTGTTTCCGGTGAACCTGATGTCTATCACGGGAGAGGGACTTGTAAGTAAGAATCTGTTCACTTTGGGCTAGAAATTTGTGTAAATTGGTGCACATTGTATTCGATCTCTTTAAATCTGACAGAATTAGGTGTTTACACAACGGGTACAAACGATAACGTAAAACAATGAGGTAGTTTCGCAATAATTAGTGTCACCTATGGTATTTTAATCCTGAAAAGTTACGGATAGCTTTATAATACCAACTAGATTATATAAGATATTGTTCCAAGTTTTCACCCGTCACGATGTCTACGATTGAAAAGGATAAACTTCAACTGGCTGCAAAATCAATTTAGTCCCTTCTTTCGATATTATTTTGTAGTTGTTTTTTTCCAACGCTGAGGAAAAGCCTTTGGTCATGTGATAACTGATTGCGTTCTTGTTTGAACATACCGTTTTAAAAACTTCGATAGGCTGACAAGTTCATCATTTAACCGATAGTGAAGAAACAAGCACAAACGAGAATGTGAAACAATGAGATGTTTCGTAATAATTAATAGAATGTCATCTATGGTATTTTGATCCTGAAAAGTTAGGGAAAGCTTTATAATACCAACTAGATTATATAAGATATTGTTCCGAGTTTTTATCCGTCACGATGTCTACGATTGAAAAGGATAAAGTTCATCTGGCTGCAAAGTCAATTTAGTCCCTTCTTTCGATAAAATTTTGTTTTTTCAACGCTGAGGAATAGCCTTGGATCATGTGGTTACTGATCGGTAGCAAAAAAACAAAACCAAAGTGTTGCTCTCGCAACACTTTAGCCGGCGAAGCCAGACAAAGGTTGCCGCAACACTTCACGTTGCCCGGGCAACGTAGGTCTAGTTTCTTTTTCTTTTGTAAAATTACACAACAAATCCACCCTTCGCACCCAAACTTGGGTCCAGAAACGTTAAGCATAAAGGACGTAGTTTCAAAAATATAGATTGGATTTTGGAAATTTTGAGAAGTGTTACTTTTTGAGAAGTGTAATTTTGAGTGTTACTTAAATATTAATAATATTGGAAAGTTTGTCCGAGTAGGTATGAGATATCGTGATGATTTTCTTAAATAATTTGTTTTAGTGTCTTTTCAGTCTATGTTTTGTTGCTGTATTTTTTCGCTTGTTTTGTGTATGTCACCATGGCCCAATTAGGCTTTCGTGTGAATAAATCTATCTATCTAAATCTATATATCTATCTATAAATTGTGAAAGATTTTGTTTACTTTACTTCAGTTACCAGCTAGTTTAAAGGTTAATCTTTTTCTTCCCCCCCCCCAAAAAGAGAAAATCGACTTTACTAAATGATAATGACCCCTTCAACTGATCTTCTGACAAATTAACCTATTCTACATACTGTTAGGGTTAATATATGGAACTAGGGGGGAAATTGCAAAAGTCATGGGATGCTGGGAAGGGTCAGGTCCAATAAATGAGGGAAAACGAAGATCCATGATTTCGGAAAGGATTATACAGAAACACAGCCCAAAATAAAAAGTAAATAGAAAGAACTTGAAAATACATTATCAAACAAAACGTAGCGGAGGGGCGGTGGGGGGGATATAAGTGTGTTTACAGGACAAGAATACATCTTAAGGCCATGGATTTCCCACGAGATATTGCATAAACATGGTATGGTGTTGCACTATGAAGAGATGGACGAGGGCTGTCCTCACCCCTCCATTT
Organism: Artemia franciscana; assembly: GCF_032884065.1. NCBI lineage: Eukaryota > Metazoa > Arthropoda > Branchiopoda > Anostraca > Artemiidae > Artemia > Artemia franciscana. The sequence continues at coordinate 31,512,802 of NC_088868.1, read as the reverse complement.
TTGCATAATTGAGCTTATGAATATAAACTTTTACTTTTAACTCAAAATATTCCTACAATAAAAAAATAACTATACCACTATTCATTGTTATTTAAAAAGAAAGCGTAAAGAAAGAAAAAGAAAGAATGCATAAAGCCGCCCACCTTTTGAACCAGATAGACGCTAGTTCCTCGGTGACTAGCAGCTGAGTCTAAAGGAGTATTCTCTTTGACAAAGAAACTGACATCTGCAATATGAACACCAATTCGATACCTGTCATCACCTAGGGGAATGCAAGATACGGCATCATCTAAATCGCGAGCTGTGCTGGGGTCAATTGTGAACACACACTGATTTCTAAAATGAATCAAAATATAAACAGTCAATATTCGACCAAGCAGAAAAGAGCATATTTACAACTCTTATTCCAATAGTTCACCTGTCGTTTGACTTACTCGGTTCTTTCCAGAAAATTACTCTACTCATAAAAGAGGGGGATGGAGAGTTCCCAGAACAGATCGGGCAAAAAATACCTCTCCAGGAAGTTGTACCAATACTGAATGTTAGCTGGAAATCGCTTTCTAGCTCTCGGTACTTTAGACGTTAACAATAAACAAGATCTAAGAGCTCAAATGGCACTTGTGACGAGGTCGGAAGAGCCAAGAGCTCATATGGTATGAGCTCTAGCAAAATTCTAAGAATCAATAGATTGCTTTAAAAGGAAAATTAGAGGCTTAATGCCGCTCGGGATTTAAAATAAGAGCTTTGAGTCACGAGGTCCTTCTAAATATCAAAATTCATTAAGGTCCAATCACCCACTCGCAAGTTAAAAATACCTCAATTTTTCTAATTTTTCCTTTCCCTTCAGCCTCCCCTCCCCCAAGATGTTCGAATCGAGGAAAACGACTTTAACAAGTCAATTTGTGCAGCTCCCTGACACACCTACCAATTTTCATCGTCCTAGCACGTCCAGAAGCACCAAACTCGCCAAAGCACTGAACACCACCATCTAACTCCCCCAAAGAGAGTGGATCCAGTCCGGTTACGTCAGTCACGTAACTATGACATTTATAAGCATTTTGCAAAATTTCTGGTTTCCAGCTCCCCCCTCCAATGTCAACAGATCTGGTCGGGATTTCAAACAAGAGTTCTGAGATATAAGTTCCTTCTAAATATCAGATTTCATTAAGATCCGGTCACCCGTTCTTAAGTTAAAAATACCTCAATTTTTCTAAGTTTTCCAAATTAACAACCCCCAGCTCCCCCAAAGAGAACGGATCCGTACCAATTATGCAAATCTCGTATCTATAACTTGAGGATCCCGATATCTCCACTCTAAGCGTTTTCCAAGATTTCAGTTTTCAAGATTTCTGTTCCCCCCCCAACCCTCTATGTCCCCGGATCCGATTCCAATTGAAAATGGAGCATCTTAAACATAAGATTCTTCTATATATCAAGTTTCATTGAGATCCGATCACCCATTCGTAAGATACCTCGATTTCACGTTTTCCAAGAATTCCGGCCTCCCCCTCCAACTCCCTTCAATGTCACTGGATCTGGTCGGGATTTAAAATGAGAGTTTTAAAGCACAAGATCCTTCTAGATATCAAATTTCATTAAGATCTGATCACCAGTACGTAAGTTACAAATACCTCATTTTTTCTAATTGTTCCGAATTTTCACAGCTTTGTATTATTTACGCGCAAGTATAATTTTTATGGCTCTTTATTATTTACGGCCAAAGTATAATTTTTAAGGGTCTTTTCGTGTCGTGTCAAGTCTGCTACGTTAGTCCTAGATGCCAAGCTGGACGTACATACTACACACAGGGCCTTACATAGCTGCAAAGCACAGACTTTAAGACTTGGGACAACATTACTGCAGTAGTTTCGGCCGTAATTACAATTGGCCCGTAAATAACAAATGGGTGTAAATATTATGCAATAATAGATGACAAAAACCATATTTTCTGCAATAATATCACACTGATTGGTGAAAACAAACAATAAAACTAATTAGTTGAACTGGACAAAGTTTTTCATCCGTAACACCTTCATAGGAATCCTATACTTTCTTTTTTTGGCCTATATTTTGGCTAAAAATATAGTTTTTAGCTGATTTTTCATCGACGTTTCTTTATTTAATTTGGCACACACTGCTACCGAAAACTGCATAATTGCATTTGAAAGTCTATTCTATCATTAATCAAATTCCCGATTTTTCATAATTTTTTAAAATACATACGGTTGTTCAAGTTTCCATTTAACCCATACGAAAAATCAAATTCAATTTTCGCTGTCTTTGGTACTCTGAAGAAAATAATTTGAAGAATTTTATTACTTCTACGGTACTCTGAAGAATAGTAATTGTAGAAAAAGAATATACAGGCTGAGGAAATAATTAATTTTAAATTAATGAGTTAGAGCCATTGGTACATCAGGTGGCTTAAAATATTGGGCCCCTTTATTATTTTCACCCCAAGTATAATTTTTACGGCTCTTTATTATTTACAGCACATGTATAATTTTACGATTCTTTATTATTTACGGCCTAACTAAATCTAAGTATATAAGTATAAATCTAAGTAACCTAAGTATAACTTTAAAGGCTCTTTTTGTATCGTGTCCAGACTGTCATATTAATCCTGTGGTAGTCTCGGATACCAAACTGGACATACATACAACACACATGGTCTTACATAGCTGCAATTTTAATTTTTATTATTTTTAATTAATAATTTAGTTAATGGGTCATGGTTAATTTTTAATATTTTAATTTAATTAAGGGGTCACAAAAATACAACAGTAAAACTTTCAACTTTTTTTTTTTTTTTATGTGTTTGTGCTGTTGCATTGATGATTTCTCTTTTCGTTATATAAACACATTTAAAGTCTATATTACACAAACTTTAAAAGTGTGGCCAAATCAGCACCATTTTGCACGGAATTTTTTCCCACCATTAAATTTTCATCACCTTTCATTTTGGAATTTTGCCAGCGAGAAAAGAGACACATTCCCATTCCACGTCTTTGAGTTCAAGTCGAAAGTGAGCAGCTGTTCTTAAAAACCAAAATTTAAACCCCAAATTCTTCTAAATCCAATTGAGCCAAAAGCAAAGAAAACCTATCAGTAAGCCATTTTTACACAATTTTTCGGTCTTTCAATTACAAGCCTTAGCTTGGCTTGAAGTGTTCGAATGGCCTAAAATTTTGAATTTGGTTTTATAGCTTTTGTAAAACTCTTCTAAGCATCAAGGTTAGTTTTTGGCAATTCAGTTGGCAATAAAAGAGAAGCAGGTTCTCTAATCGGATGACAGGAGATCATAAAAAGATTTCAATGAGGTAGTTCATTGGAGGGAGAAATGTGATGGAGGGAGGAACGAAAATGTGAAAGAATGAATGAACATAGAGCTTGCGCAGGTGCGGCTGGGTGGTACGACTATACGTCCTTTTTTCGACTTTAATTTTTTTTTTTTTGAATGGAAGGAGCGAGGGTTTTAAACCAATTTCGGAGGGCGTCCTCCTCCTACGTCTGATTGCAGGGGGACTGTAATATATATATAAATTATAATAATTATAACAAAAATTTATCATAACTGCTCGTAATAAATAAAGAATGACGAAACGGTGACAGGGCTAAAAAAAAGAATGACGAAAAATAGATGGTATTAATATTAGGAGATGTTGAGTCAAAAAAAAGGGCAAAGATTCCTATTACCTTAACATTTTTTTTTAATCAGACCTTCTGAAGATTTAACCGTACCTACGTATGTTATCTTGTCAGCTAATGAAGTTCCTTCGGTTCCTGACATGATGTTTTCATATCTGTCCTCAAAGCTCACTCGAATGGAAAGTTTTTAATGCTGTTGCGTCTCGTGCGGAAGTTTATGATAACTATTTTCCGCCCCTTCCTTAACCTATTGAACCAAATGTTTTAGCGACTATTATGGTTTCCAAGATCCTTGCTTTATTTGACAATCCAATCAAAAGAAAAGAAATGCTGGATAAAGTTACTAGTCATGAATGTGTTAGTAGTGTAAAAAAAGACCAACTGATTGTTCATATAGACAAATCTGCAGTGAATGCTCTTTGATTAAAAATACGGTAACATCTTGTGCGACTAAGATTGTCACAAAAAAAATACTTGGAATTGCTAAAGGAATTCCTCTTGACTTTGATTCTGCAGTGAGCCAGGCATAGCATCGGCTAGTCGTCTTGGTGCCTCTACAGTTGTCAAGATTGAGTTTACAGATCTATTGTCAAAGGCTCGGCTGCTAAAAACAGGACTAAAATCGGCTATGAACTTATTCCAGTTTCTGACCCCACCTAGATGCTGTCACAAGTGTAGATCCCCCAGCCATATCCAGTCCGCCTGTTCCAGTTCAAATCCAAAGTGTGCAATTTGCTCAGGGCCTCATGTCTCTACGAAAGAGTCTCCCTGTAAACTCCCTTCGAAATGTGCAAATTGTGGTGGTCCGCATGTGTCCTTTAGCCTAAAATGTCAAGTCCTTAAAAAAGTTACTTCTGCTGCCAAGTGATGGCTCGCCCGATATCCCTACTCTCTTTTAATATTAATGGCACTAAGGATAAAGCCTCTGTGATCGACGAGTTCATAAATGATTACAACATAGTCTGCTTACAAGAACACCTGCTCTCTTCCACCAGTTCCAGATTCCTACAACGAAGTACATCACATCAGTTATTTCTTATAAATGCCCGCACAACTTTTGGCAGGCCCTAAGGAGGGCTTGCATGTTTTGTGAAGTGGAGTTTAAGTGGTCTAAATCCCACTTACTTATGCTCGAATGATCCTTTTCTTGCCATCCAGTTAGGCAATATTGTTATAACTAACACTTATTTGCCACATAATGCACGTGGAATTGATTCTATGACACGGTTCGCCAAAGCTTGCTGCTCGTTATGCTCAGCTGTTAAGCAATTCGCTGATTCCGAACTTACATATCTGATTGTTGGTGACTTGAACTGCAATATTTTAGATAACTCGGCCAGAACTCACTGCTTGTTAGATTTAGTTCCTGATTATAGAATTGCGCCAAAGGATCAGTCCTATGCTTACGTTCATCATTCAGGAAGTGTATCAAATATTGACCATGTAATTTGTTCGCCAAGTCTCAGTATTTCTGAAGTGCATGTCCTTACGGATGAACAAGACATTGATCATATGCCGATGTCATTTACGTTTTCCCTATCTGATGTTCCTGTATATTCCTCTATTCCTAAGCCCTCAGGGTGTTTCGACAAGTATAATTGGAATCGTGCAAATATTGCCCTTTACAGTGTGACGCTTGCTACACTACTTAGTTCTATTCGTATTCCGTTTCATTTGCTCCAGACGCAGGTGCCTGTGAAAAATTTGGTTGCCGATATTAACCTGTACTATTCTCAAATTATTTCGTGTTTGAGTAAACGCTGAGTCTTGTGCTGTCCCTTGTGAACGAGTTAGGTTAGGGACTCGTCAACCTGTGTGGAAAAATGATCCAGAGTTGAAGTCGATTAAGAACCGTGCAAAGTTATGGTTGCGTATATGGTCAGAATGCGGAAGGCCTGCTTCTGGTATTGTTTTCAGTACTAAAAATCGCACTAAATCTGCTTATAAGAAATACCTTTGTGCAGTCCGATTTCGGGGTCTTGATTTTCCATCAAATCCAAGCGATTGGAAGAATGTTTTAAATTCTAGTAAAATTATTAGTGATGGTCCTGGCAATTATATTGCTAAGTCAGCTTGGGAATCGCATTATGCTGCTATTTTTCCCGGATTAATTATGCAGTTCATTCACGTTTTTCAGCTGTTTTGAAACGTATGCTACCGTCTGCTCTATCTCAGCAGGATATAGTACCGATATCCGCTGATTCAATTTACCTGGCTATTAAAAGGCTTAAGCCTAAGTCAGTTGACACCGATGGAATATCAGTGAATCATTTAAAACCTGATTGCCCCCTTTAATATCGCATTTACAACTACTTTTTCAAATGTGTTTGTGTTGTTCTGTCGTGCCGGACAGTTTCTTGTGTGGCACAGTTACTTCTATTTTAAAAAGGGGGAAAGATCAATTTTCATGTTCATCTTATCGTCCTATCACTGTTTCTTATACCTAAAGCAAAGTCCTTGAGTATTTACTTCTCCCTTCTATAAAAGATAATATAAATTTTGGAGTTAACCAGTTTGGTTTTCAGCGTGGTCTGGGATGTCAGCATGCCCATAAGCTCTTTCTACTCTGCGTTCTGATGCTTCCGGGAAGGGCTATGATCTTTATTTTTGTTCTTTAGATCTATCTAAGGCTTTTGATTCTGTAGTTCATTCCCAAGCCCTGTTTTCTTTGCTTAAATTTGGAGTGAATGTTTCTATTGTTTCTTTATTAAAATGTTGGCATGGTCATTCTTTCCTTCATGTTAAATCTTCTCCTTCTGATCCTTCTATGTTAAAGATCACCGTAAGACAATGTGTGAGACAAGGTGGAGTTTCATCTCAATCAATTTTCAAAATTTGTATTGCTGATATTTTAAATAGTCTTCCAACAACTTACCTTTTAGGTAGTTCAAATGTCTCATTAGCAGAACTAAATCTGGGCATTCGGCTTCTGTTCGTTCTATCTCTACTGCTTTCTCGAATGTAGGTCTAACCCTTAACCCTGATAAATGTGAATTCCTTCACTTTGGTCCTTCTCCT